>NW_027208869.1:0-42841 GCF_027789765.1 Dendropsophus ebraccatus
GGCAAGTTCTTATGCGTGCGCTGATGCTGGCCGGGATGATCCGGGCAGAGACCGGCCGTTCCGTGACCCGGCCGGGTCACGGAACGGCCGGTCTCATACATAGTGTGAACATAGCCTGAACCTGTTCATTCTTCGGGCGGACATCAAAATCCACCTCAAATGGAGTCTATGGCACAGACAGAAAACTGAAGCGGGAGTGCGCAGGGAAGAGCGGCAGAATCCGCTGCAAGTCCTCTGCGTATTTTACTCAGTGTGCACATACCCTTACTTGGTTGAAAACTGCTATTATTTTTTATTTTTAAGTATTAAAGATGGTGATTCACATTAGATGATTATCAGCTAAGCACTCAGATTTTAGCGGCACCAACCATCTAATCTGTGTGGGGGTTTTCCAGTTCTTAGCAGACAGCAAATGCCGGGGAAAAAAGTACAGTATTTTGCATGTTTCATTTCAGCATGCCAAAATCTTTGTTTTCAGGAGAGATAAACCACTGCCGGAGTTATGAGTACAGGGACAACAATTATATAAAGTTTATCACCACCAGAAATGCTTAAAGGGGTACTCCAAAGTAAAAATAAATAAATAAATCAACTGTTGTTCGGAAGTGAAAGGTGTATTCCAACTTAAAACTAAAATCAATTTATTCACACTATAAGAATAAATTGATTGCAGGGGGTCCAACCTCCAAACCCTCCCCTGGCAATGTCCAGACTGGCCCCTGGCTCCTTTGTTTTGAATACAGCCACGGGTACGGCGCATGACCCGCGTCTCCTTTATTCTTAATTAGGCTGCTGAAAAGCGCTGAGTGCTGTACTTAGCTCTTTATGGCGGGTCCATAGAGAATGAATGGAGCCGTGGGTTTTGTGCCATATTGCGGCTATATTCAAAACAAAGGAGCCAGGGTCATCGTAGTCTCCCTTTAAGTGCAGTAATTTAAGCAAATGTACCATCAGATATATCACCTTTTTTCCCTTTTCTTTTTACATTACCCGTTCAGTGCTGGTGCAGGGATCCTGGTGGTGAGATCCTTTTTTTAAAAAATGCTGTCAATTCCCATGCTCATTGCCGTTCTCTTCTCATGCACAGGACTGGTTCTATGCACTGAAGGTGAGCCTGGCACCCCCCAGTGTGACCATATCCTTCCTCTCTGTGATGCCACCCTTCTGATTCTAATGGAGTCGCCTCACAGAGGGGATATTGTCACATTAGGAGGCGCCGGACGGCCCCGAGTGCATAGAATTGGGCCCATGCACGAGAAGAAATCGGCACTAAGCACAGGAACCAGATGGCATTTAGAAAAAAGGACCTCACCACCGGGATCCTCATTCTGGTGCTGTCCAGGTCATGTAAAAAAAAAGTGATATTCCTAATGGTACATTCACTTTAAATATTTCATTGCTGTCCAGCTCTCCTTCATTGCGTTACTGCGATGAAACTCCAACGGATCCAAAATAACAGTCAAAATTCCGGAAACGTGTGAATAAGATAACGGAATGTGTGAATAAGGCCCATATGTGAACCCTAATGGGAACAGGGACCGAGCTGAGTGATGTAAACAGCTGTGGAATATATCAGTTTATATATATATATATATATATATATATATATATATATATATATATATATAAAATTTATTTATTATTATTACTAATATTCTGTATATTACTGATTTATTTCCAGGCCACTTGCTCAGTACTTGCGCCATTATCTTGCATTTGATTTTGCTATTGAAGAGATCAATAAAAACCTGAATCTTCTTCCCAACATCACCCTGGGATATGACATGTATGACTCCTGCGTATTTCCTGAGCAAGCAGTACAAGCCACGATGAGAGCTCTGTCAGGAGGGGTAAAGCACCATTGGAACTACAGATGTGGCAACAACGGCAAAGTCATAGCGTTAATTGGTCATCTACTTTCTACCCCATCCCAGTCCATAGCGCAGATGCTTAATCTATATGGACACCCCCAGGTGAGATAGGCTTTTTAACCCCTTCAAGACCAAGCCTATTTGCACCTAAAAGACCAGGCTCATTTTTCAAAATCTGACCTGTCTCACTTTATGCGCTTATAGCTCAGTGATGCTTTAACGTATGCTAGCGATTCTGAGATTGTTTTTTCGTCACATATGGCACTTTATATTAGTGGCAAAATTTGGTCACTACTTTGTGTGTTTTTTGTGAAAAACATCAAAATATCATGAAAAATTGAAAAAATTAGCATTTTATGAACTTTGAAATTCTCTGCTTCTAAAAAAAGAAAGTTGTATTACATAAATTAGTTACTAAGTCACATTACCAATATGTCCTCTTTATTCTGGCTTCATTTCATGAACATATTTTACTTTTTTAGGGTGTTACGGGGGTTAGAAATGTATCAGCAAATTACCACATTTTCGTGAAAGTTTCCAAAACTGATTTTTTTAGGGACCAGTTCTTATTTTAAGTTGATTTAGGAGGTTTGTATACTGGAAACCCCCATAAGTGACCCCATTTTGGAAACTAGACACCTTAAAGAATTAATCTAGGGGTATAATGAGCATTTTAACCCTACAGGGGCTGGAGGAAAGTATTCACCATTAGGCCGTAAAAAAATGAAAAATTAAAATTTTCCAATAATATATACATTTAGAATAAAGTTTCTCATTTTCAAAAGGAACATGAGAGAAAAAGCACCCCAAAATTTGTAACACATGTTCTCTTGAGTACTACGGTACCCCATATGTGGGCGTAAACCACTGCATGGGCACACAGCGGGGCTCAGAAGGGAAGGAGCACCAATTAGCTTTTCCATTGCAGATTTTGCTGAAGAAGTTTCCGAGCGCCAGGTGCATTTGCAGTGCCCCTGTAGTGTCAGCAGAGAGAAAAAACCCCATAAGTCACCCCATTTTGGAAAGTACACCCCTCAAAGAATTCATCTTGGGGTAGGATGAGCAATTTGACCCCACAGGTGTTAGAGGAAAGTATTCAAAATTAGACAGTAAAAATGAAAAACTCAAATTTTTTCCAATAATATGTTCCTTTAGTTTGAAATTTTTCAATTTCACGAGGAACAAGAGAAAAAAAGTACCCCAAAATTTGTAACGCAGGTTCTCCTGAGTAAAAAGGTACCTCATATGTCGGTATAAACCACTGTATGGGCACACATAAGGGCTCAGAAGGGAAGGAGCGCCAATTAGCTTTTTCAATGCAGATTTTGCTGAAGAAGTTTCTGAGCGCCAGGTGAGTTTGCAGTGCCCCTGTAGTGCCAGCGGAGTAAAATCTCGCCATAAGTCACCCCATTTTGGAAAGTGCACCCCTCAAAGAATTCATCTTGGTGTGTGGTGAGCATTTTGACCCCACAGGTATTAGAGGAAAGTATTCAAAAGTAGACAGTAAAAATGAAAAACTCGAATTTTTCCAATAATATGTTCCTTTAGTTTAAAATTTCTCAATTTCACGAGGAACAGGAGAGAAAATTCACCCCAAAATCTGTAACGCAGGGTCTCTTGAGTAGAACGGTACCCCATATGTGGGCATAAACCACTGTATGGGCACACAGCCAGGCTCAGAAGGGAAGGAGCGCCAATTAGCATTTTCTCTGCAGATTTTTCTGAAGAAGTTTCTGAGCACCAGGTGCGTTTGCAGCGCCCCTGTAGTGTCTACAGAATAGAATCCCCCCAAAAGTCACCCCATTTCGGAAAGTACACTGGTCAAAGAATTCATCTTGGGGTAGGATGAGCATTTTGGCCCCACAGGTATTAGAGGAAAGTATTCAAAATTGGCCAGTAAAAATGAAAAACTTGAATTTTTCCAATAATATGTTGGTTTAGTTTGAAATTTCTAAATTTCACAAGGAACAGGAGAAAAAATGTACCCCAAAATCTGTAACGCAGGTTCTCCTGAGTACAACGGTACCCCATATGTGGGCATAAACCACTGTATGGGCACACAGCAGGGCTCAGAAGGGAAGGAGCACCAATTTGCTGGAGCAAAACCGCAGCTAGTAACAGTTATTAGAATAGCGCAGTTACTAAAATACAATAAAAAAAATTAGATTACAGGTAATGTGGGGTGGTTACGGACAGTCTGGGGTGGTTCCGGGTAAACTAGAGGTGGTTACGGGCAGTCTGAGGTGGTTACGGGCAGTCTGGGGTGGTTACGGGCAGTCTGGGGTGGATACGGTCAACATGGGGTGGTCACAGGCAACCTGCTGTGGTTACGGCAACCTGGGGTGGTTACAGGAAACCTGGTGTGGTTAGAGGCAACCTGGGGTGGTTAGGGGCAACCTGGGGTGAATACGGACAACCTGCTGTGGTTACAGACAATCTGGTATGGTTACAGGCAACCTGCTGTGGTTACGGACAATCTGGGGTGGTTGCGGACAATCTGGGGTGGTTACGGACAATCTGGGGTGACAGGGGGGGTGGGGGGCGACTTGGGGGGTGGGGGGACATCACTTTTTATCCCCTGTCACCAATCATTCATGGTGACAGGGGATAAAAATTGCCGGCGGCACATGGCACAAGCTATCAGCGGTATATAGTATATACCGCTGATCGCTTGTATCGGGACCCCACAGGGGGGGTCCCGATGACTGCCCCATGCTCTCCGCTACCTCCAGTGGCGGAGAGCATTGGGCTTTCATTCATTTTTCTTTTTGGATCACTGTGAACAGACATTAGTCTGTTCACAGTGATCGCGGCGGCCATCGGATCCAAGAGGGAGGGGGGGTTAGTGACTGGGGCACTAGGGGGGCTGATCTGGGGTCTGATTTTTACTTATTTCATCTCCCCCCACCGTGGATTCACGGTGGGGGGAGATGAAATACAGCGGCGTCACCGGCCCATTAGTGACCGCCGTTTTGGCAGTCACTAAGGGGTTAATGGGGGTCAGCTGCGGAATCGCAGCTGATCCTTATTATCTCCGGTGCTGTACACAGATGAGAGCGGGATCGCTGTCCCTGCAGCGATCCCGTTCTCATCACAAAGCCCCTGTCAGTCAGGAACGTATATGTACATTCCTACCGCACGGGGCATGTGCAATAGGAACGTATATATACAGATGGCTGACGTGAAGGGGTTAAACTAAACTACAACATATGTAAATACGGATATATACTGTATATATTTTCTGTATATATTTTTTTCTTATAAAACTTGGTGTAGCTGCAACCCCTTATCTGGTTGTTGAGGTGTGGGATTTGTTGAGGTCACAAAAAGAAAGCAATGTCACTCAGTGATAGGGGGAAAAAAATGCTTCTTCTCTATTTTAAGCAAAATAACAAAACTAATAATATTCGGCAGATCAGGGTTTGTTGCAGCTGCCATAGTATCAAGCAGCACCCTTTCCCAGCTCACATACTTTGACCAGACTCTCTCTAAACCTAGGGCTTCCAGGTGTCTTTATATACAAATTTACCCAAAATGCAACAATACACAAAATGCAACAAAACGAAAATATACACATCGGTTCAGATTTAAACATGAAATCGTTATAAACTTATCCTTTTCTTACACAGCATAAAATCATAATACATATTGTGAAAATAAATAGCATAGAAATACACAAAATAACAAGGAATACATAACCCAGTATAGCTACATAGCTCCAGCTCAGTCTCACCTGGCAGTAATCAGGGCAGTGCTCCATATAAACCAAGCACCCCCTCCCCTCTGGTTCCTCCTGGTAAGCTGTGATGCTGTTTGTATATATATATATATATATATATATATATATATATATATATATATATATATATATATATGGGAAATGCTGCATTTGTCTGTCTGTAGGAATAACAGTAGATAGAGGTTTTGCTGGCCAGCAGAGAAAGACACAGACACAAACAGACAAACTTATAAATCACTCACCACCCTCCCCCCAACACTGATTATGAGATCTGTATCCATAGATGTCAGCCTAGTATATACCACAGCTTATTTCTGCATAATGCAGCCCTGCACTAACAGTGGTATATAGCTCCCCTCACACATTTGATCACGAGGGGTCGATCCTTCCTGCTTGAGGTGCCAGGAATCAGTGACGTAATAACCCTGCCTTAGCAATCGTTTACTATGGGCTTTAGAAATCCATAGTAATCTAGCACCAATCTCAGAAATCAATGCAGTATGTGCTGCAGAGATCAATGCAGTATGTACATATGTACTGCAGTACTGCATTGATCTCTATGAGAGGTCAGTGCAGCAATCATAGAAGTCCACCAGGGGGACAAAAAGTCACAGTAAGGGTACAAACACACACGGCATATACGCTGCGTATTTACTGCTGCGATACGCAGCAGATTAGATCTAAATAACTGAACACAGAATCAAATCTGCTGCGTATCTGCTGCGTATACGCTGTGTGTGTTTGTACCCTAAGGGTATAAACACACACACCGTATACGCAGCGTATTTACTGCTGCCATACGCAGCAAATACGCAGCAGATTAGATCTAAATAACTGAACACAGCATCAAATCTGCTGCAGATCTGCTGCGTATCTGCTGCGTATACGGTGTGTGTGTTTGTACCCTAAAAAAAAAAGTCTTTTTATTAATTAAAAAAATTACATCACGTAATAAAAGTGTAAATCACCCCCCTTTTCCCATTTTATACATAAAAATTTATAAATAACCTATTTGATATAGTTGCATGTAAAATCGCCCAAACTAAGGAATTATTGCACTCCTGATCTTGCACGGGAAACAGTGTAAGCGCCAAAAGAGCAAAATTGCTGAATTTTGGTCACATCTGGAAAAATTGTAATGAAATGTTAACAAAAAGTCAACTATATGCATGCAAGGTACCAATAGAAAGTATGGACCATGTCTTGGTGACGTTAACCCTGTGAAGCACCAGTCCGGTTACGTCGGGTGGCCTGTTCTAAAACTGTGTCTGGCAGCAGTATAAGTGTCATTGTGCACCAGTAATCCACCTCTGTCCACAGCTCTCCTTGGTTAAGTTAACCCTGTGAATCACCTTTCAGGTTAAGTTTCCTATTTAAAACTTAAACATGTCAAAATGTCAAATGTCTGGCCCTTTTCAGGGTATGACCAGTAGCAGTGGCAGAACTAGCAGTAAAGGTGGATGAAACATGGGCACAAGGAGTCATGGTTGTAGTGTGAGCAACAGATGTGGCAACAAGGTGCAGCTACCTGTAAAATGCTAAATAATAAAATACTGGGTAAAACAGCTTCTAATAAGGACCTGGGGGTATGGGTGAACAGTAGAGATGGGCAAACCGGGTTCGGGTTCGAGTAGATCCGAACCCGAACGTTCGGTATTTGATTATCTGGGGCTGCTGAACTTGGATAAAGCTCTATGGTTGTCTAGAAAACATGGATACAGCCAATGACTATATCCATGTTTTCCACATAGACTTAGGGCTTTATCCAACTTCAGCAGCCACCGATAATCAAATGCCGAAAGTTCGGGTTCGGATGGACTCGAGCATGCTTGAGGTTCGCTCATCTCTAGTTAAAATATTTCCACACCAATGATGAACGAGCCCTAGATGCGGGAGCTTTGTGCGGGGGCCTACTAGAGGGAAGAGCTGCGGCCCTGCTGGCTCTAGCTTGTTTTCTCCGTATGGACTGTCCTCTGCTTCTGGCCACCCCACTGCCTCTTCCTGTCTTTTGCGGTTCTATGTGTGCCTCCACATCCCCACTGCTTTCCCCGTTAGACATGACACCAGGCCAGGTCGAGTCACTCACTTAGTCGTCCACCACCTCCTCTTACACTTCCTCACTCTGCTCCTTCTCCTACCCACCGGACATACCAACAGCCTCCCTTGCTGACAACTATATCTCGTCATCATCACTCATCATTTTACCCTCAAGTTTCCATTCCACACAGCCATCATCTGGAGATTAAGGACGCTCCAGAGTTTGGGCATCAGTACAAACAAAATCCGATTGCGATTGTCAGACTAACACAGACACAACCAGACAGTGGGCCCTATCTGAACCACCCACTGTCCCTGCCTAATTGCCTCAGCCGACCCTAGGCGGTCGCGGACAACCACGGAGACGTTCCCTGCGCTATATACGTGATACACAAAACAATACGGACAAACGAACACAATAAGGAATAGTAAACCAGGCCGGGTCTAACCACACGGGCAACGTAGTACAAAATCAGTAATCCAAAAGAGTAGTCACAAGTCAGGCAGGAGGTCAGAAAAACGAGTCGAGCAGTAGAAGGGATAGGACGGGGAGCGCAGGAATATACAAGGGAGAGCTGGGACCAGGAATACACCTAATTAGCCAGCGCTGGGACTCAGTCTGTGCTTAGCTTTTATGCTGACCAAGAGCCCGGTCTGGATCCCTATTGGACCGGCGCTCTGATCTTCCAGGTACAGACAGGCAGAGAAACCTGTCAATCACAGCAACAACACAGGTGTAAAATCAAGACCAGGAGCTTCTCAGCTTAACTCCTGCATAGCCAGAAGCTGAGAAGCAATCGGGTGTGGCACACAAAGGAAAAACACCAGGTCCAGTTCACACAGGCTACTGCAGATTCCTGACAGCGATTCTTGCAATACTTGCGAGGACTCAAATTCAGCAAATGGACCTAAGAAGAGCTCCTGGGAGTGGGCAAGGGAAGGATCACTCAGTTTGTAACATTGGGCAGGGAGGACGGAAGGAGGGTTAGAGTGAGGTTCCTGCAGTCCAGACTCTTGGCTATCGACGAAACTGGACTGTGTGGATGACTCGGTGGTGGACAGATGAAACAAAAATTAAGAAAGAGGGGTTCTCCAAGCTGTCAAAAAGGGTAGTGGAAAGTGTGATAGAAACAAGGTCAGTTATCTTGGGCAGGGGTAGCAGGTAGCCCATCCCTGGGTGCAACCCCGTTCCCCCCTCCACAATGTTAGCCTGTGTGTGCTGTCAGGGAGATGTAGTGTCCCTGGTCACAAGCCCTTCGGTGGTCAAAAGGACCTTTTCTTTAACCGCAATACTCAGGGCGTGCCTGATGTTACGGGACACGTGCTGGTGCAAGGCAGGGATGGCACAGCGGGAAAAATAGTGATGGCTAGAGACCAAATACCGAGGGACAGCGGCCACCATCAGGTTGTGGAAAGCTTGCGTTTTAACAAGCCTAAATAGCAACATCTTCATGGCCAGAAGTTTTGGCAGGGACCAGGACACACACACAATGTCAGTTAGCGATGGTGCTGATTGATTTCCTCCTTGCCTATGCCATCTGTGGTTGTAACAGGAAATGTGATTTAAAGAGGTACAGGAAAATTTTTCTTTTGCAATTTGGCTTTCTGTCCATACTAATATAGAGGAAAGAAGATTTCCTTTTATTTTTTCCACTTTGCCTAGATGTTATATTGTGTTTGGAGTGTATTCTTCATAGGCTGCTATAGTGGTGTAATACTGTGACTTGGGCGTGTTAGATGCACCCAGGCATGCTTTCTCTGATATACCAGAGGTGTGTGCATCAATTTCTGAGGTGTCATTGTGGACTTGGAAACCTAAATTCGACCACTTGAAGGTCACCAAGAAACAAGCATTTTTCTCCCATAGACTTTAATGGGGTTCGATATTCGATCGAATAGTCGAATATCGCAGTTTTTTAAATCAAATTTTGACCTTTCGAATATTTCATTACTCTCTAGATCAGGACAGGTGTGAGATGCAGAGTGCAGAGTCCCACTTCAAACAACTGGTAAACTTAACTTAAAAAAAGGTATCTTAGTGCAAACAGTTACAAACAGTGCTCAGGAACTTAGTGCAAAAATATCAGTAACAATATTACAACAGGAAGATAAGTAAAATGATAGAAGAAACAGTAGCATGTGTCAGGGACTGGGTAGGAGGGCCCTTGCCTAATGTACTTTGTACTCTACCGGGATGTGGTGAAGTGTTTGAAGAATCCTCATACTTTCTTATGAAAAAGACTAGTTATCTCTCTTCACTGCTCTCTGTCCCACAGTGTCGGGTGACCCATCCTCTGGGGTGTTAAGACTCCCAGGTCTCTGCTCTGGGTGGAGCTGGCTTGTAGAATCCTTCCTACAAAGCTGAGTGCCTTGTCAGTAGAGAGCGGCGTACTAGCACTGTGCTCTACTGTAGGATCAATTCTGAGCTTGTCTGTCCTTTTCTAAGGTGGTCAACTATCCAATTCAGTTAATCTGTCCTCAGCGTAGACAAGGTTGAGATCTCCCTTAACTCCAGTGTCCCTAGAGGTCTTGTCTAGCAGTCCATAGTGTTTGGATATTTAGTGTCAAGAAGAGCTATATACATGTCCTGCCTGTCCTGTAGCCAGGCACTTACTGATTAAAGGGAAGTAGTTACTAGAGAAAAAGAAGTGTGTGTGTAGCTAGCGTTATCTGCAGCTGTGCTGTGTCTGTGTGAAAGTGACATCTAGTGGTTAGAGTAAGGAACAGCGGCCTCCTGTCCTAACCTGTGACACTAGAGTGAGACACTTTTATAAAGGTGTAAGAAGAGAAAAGAAAACACGTAGTGGGATACTACATCTTGACCTCAGCCCACAACAGAATCTCTAGTACAGGCTTCCGTAATTCACGTTCCTGAGTGCCTGTCCTCCTTTCATGTTCCCCACAGGGGGAAGCCTCAGTATAGTGACTGGTACAGAAGGGGGAGGCATCAGTGTAGTGACTGGTATAGCAGGAGGGATCAGTGTAGTAACTGGTACAGCGGGAGACATCGGTGTAGTGACTGGTACAGGAGGAGACATCAGTGTAGTGACTGGTACAGGAGGAGACATCAGTGTAGTGACTGGTACAGGAGGAGGAGACATCAGTGTAGTGACTGGTACAGGTGGAGACATCAGTGTAGTGACTGGTACAGGAGGAGGCATCAGTGTAGTGACTGGTACAGGAGGAGGAGACATCAGTGTAGTGACTGGTACAGGAGGAGGCATCAGTGTAGTGACTGGTACAGGAGGAGACATCAGTGTAGTGACTGGTACAGGGGGAGACATCGGTGTAGTGACTGGTACAGGAGGAGGAGACATCAGTGTAGTGACTGGTACAGGGGGAGGAGACATCAGTGTAGTGACTGGTACAGGAGGAGGAGACATCAGTGTAGTGACTGGTACAGAGGGAGACATCAGTGTAGTGACTGGTACAGGAGGAGGCATCAGTGTAGTGACTGGCACAGGAGGAGGAGACATCAGTGTAGTGACTGGTACAGGAGGAGGAGGCATCAGTGTAGTGACTGGTACAGGAGGAGACATCAGTGTAGTGACTGGTACAGGGGGAGACATCAGTGTAGTGACTGGTACAGGGGGAGGAGACATCAGTGTAGTGACTGGTACAGGAGGAGGAGACATCAGTGTAGTGACTGGTACAGAGGGAGACATCAGTGTAGTGACTGGTACAGGAGGAGGCATCAGTGTAGTGACTGGTACAGGGGGAGACATCAGTATAGTGACTGGTACAGGAGGAGGAGACATCAGTGTAGTGACTGGTTCAGGAGGAGGAGGCATCAGTGTTGTGACTGGTACAGGAGGAGGAGGCATCAGTGTTGTGACTGGTACAGGAGGAGGAGACATCAGTGTAGTGACTGGTACAGGAGGAGGAGGCATCAGTGTTGTGACTGGTACAGGAGGAGACATCAGTGTAGTTATTGGTACAGGGGGAGGCATCTATATAGTGACTGGTACAGGAGGAGGAGACATCAGTGTAGTGACTGGTACAGGAGGAGGAGACATCAGTGTAGTGACTGGTACAGGAGGAGACATCAGTGTAGTGACTGGTACAGGAGGAGACATCAGTGTAGTGACTGGTACAGGGGGAGACATCAGTGTAGTGACTGGTACAGGAGGAGGAGACATCAGTGTAGTGACTGGTACAGGAGGAGACATCAGTGTAGTGACTGGTACAGGAGGAGGCATCAGTGTAGTGACTGGTACAGGGGGAGGAGGAGACATCAGTGTAGTGACTGGACAGGGAGATGAGCCTGGCCGCTGCATTAAGAATAGACTGGAGGGGGGAGAATTTAGAGCAAGGAATTGCAATAGTTTAGACGGGAATGAATCAGATCGACAATGAGAGTTTTAGCAGATTTGACAGTAAGGAAGGGGCGGATTTTAGAGATGTTTTTTAGATGAAGGTGACAGGAACGTGAAAAAGATTGAATATTAGGAGTGAAAGACAGATCAGAGTCTAACATAACCCCAAGGCAGGGGGCTTGTTGTATACAGATTATGGACCTTGCTGTGTGGGGGTTATGGAGCTTGTTGTGTGGGGGTTATGGAGCTTGTTGTATACAGGTTATGGAGCTTGCTGTGTGGGGGTTATGGAGCTTGCTGTGTGTGGGTTATGGAGCTTGTTATATACAGGTTATGGAGCTTGCTGTGTGGGGGTTATGGAGCTTGCTGTGTGGGGGTTATGGAGCTTGCTGTGTGGGGGTTATGGTGCTTGCTGTGTGTGGGTTATGGAGCTTGCTGTGTGGGGGTTATGGAGCTTGCTGTGTGGGGGTTATGGAGCTTGCTGTGTGGGGGTTATGGAGCTTGCTGTGTGTGGGTTATGGAGCTTGCTGTGTGTGGGTTATGGAGCTTGCTGTGTGGGGGTTATGGAGCTTGTTGTATACAGGTTATGGAGCTTGCTGTGTGGGGGTTATGGAGCTTGCTGTGTGGGGGTTATGGAGCTTGCTGTGTGGGGGTTATGGTGCTTGCTGTGTGGGGGTTATGGAGCTTGCTGTGTGGGGGTTATGGAGCTTGCTGTGTGGGGGTTATGGAGCTTGCTGTGTAAGGGTTATGGTTGCACCACAGACAGAGATGGAGATGTCAGGTGGAGGGGGGTTAGCAGAGGGAGGGAATACAAGCAGCTCAATCTTAGTTTTATGCGTTTTAGGAATAGGGAGGACATAATGTTAGAGAAGGGAGACAGACAGTTACTGGTGTTCCGTAGAAGTGCAGGGGTGATATCATGGGAGGAGGTATGGAGCTGGGAATCATTGAAGACTTTAGTAAAGGCAGTTTCTGTAGAGTGGAGAGGACAGAAACCAGACTGATGGGGGTCAAAAGTTTGCAGAAGATAGCGGGTTAGGTGGGAATAGACCAGATATTCAAAGAAAACACCTATATTTCTAGGAGAATGATGTGTAATACCACTTTAAAAATGACACTAAGTACCAAACTTAACTAGAAAACAGCTATATAATACTCTGTATCCTAAATAGTAATCATGATTCACTCAAAGTTCAAATTTATCATCAAAGCTTTATTTATATCAATATGTAATACACCAAGTATGGAGAAAATAAATGGTTAGCTCACCAATTAGTAGTTTCATGCGGTCCAAAAGGAACCTTCATGCTCGGAGAATCCAGAGCACAAAGTACTCACAACTGTCTTCATGACATTTATTTCTTTATTTTTCATTTATATGTAACATACTGAAGCTCACAGCTGATGCATTCAACAGACATGGACGCCCAGGTACGTCCTCACCGCGGACGTTTCGGAGGACATAAACTCCTCCTTCCTCATGCATGGGGACGCAGAGGGCTGGACAACGTTATAAGGATCCTGCAATTAACCCTATCAAAGCATGCACTTAGCATTATCACATATAACAGTATTAGGCTAGGTTCACACTATGTATCTGTGCGGCTGTATTGCGGGCGGTAAATCATTGGCCGGATTTTTCCAATTCATGCGTACGCTGGAAAGTATACGATATACGGCTGCACAGTGCACACTATGTATGAATCTACGGCCCTATCATAAACGGACCCGTAAAAAATTAACAAGACCATTGTTTGCGGCTGGAAATGCGGCCGTGGATTGACAGGCGGTCCGTACGGAGTACTTCAAAAATAGCCGGCAATGATGCCTCTAATAGTTAATATATTAAATTAATAAAACACATTTTCTTTGTAATAAAGTCCATTTCGTTGTTCAATAATTTAATTCTAACAAATCCATCATTGTGCAATTAAATATACTGTTAAAATAAATAAATATATATATAAATAAATGTATATTTATATATATATTTATTTTTTGACAGTATATTTAATTGCACAATGATGGATTCGTTTAAATTAAATTATTGAACAACGAAACTGATTTTAATACAACAAAAATGTTTTTTAATAATTAAATATTAATTAGTACAGGAAGCTCCAGTAAGCCGTTAATTCATATTCCCGGCAATAGAGCTTTCTGTACTAATCATCACTTTACTTTAATTAAAACATCAAATGTTTCTTCTAATTATGTTATCACAATAGCATTATTAGAAGAAACATTTAGAATTATATGTGCGCTCAGCTGATTGTCTGATCGGCTGAGCGCACATATAATTAGCGGGTCCGCAGTACAGTGACTTCATTGTGCTGCGGACCAGCGAAGAGGACACATCGGGGTGAGTATAGAGCTCTCCCCACCCCCTCCCCTGCACTGCACCCCTCCCAGAAAGGAAGGGGGGTCACTAAACCCCTTCCTTGCTGGGATGGGTGCAGTCTGACATCAGTCTGGCCCCCAAGGGGTTAAGGGGGATGCAATACATCCTCTCTTAAACCCTTGGGGGCCAGACTGTAAGCAGCGATCTGTAAAGATGCTGCATACTGTAAGGAGCACAACACCGCTCACAATGATGGGTGTTGTGCTCCTGTTTGTGTGTTTTTTGTGTGTTTCTCCCTTTTTGTTTTTCAGATATCGGTATCCTGTGGATTACATCGGATTACGTGGACTACGTCGATGACCAGCGGTTGTTTGGTGTTTTTTTTTTTTTATAAAATGGTCAATGAGGGGTGTAGGGGTGTTTTTATTTGAATAAAAAGAAATTTTCACTTGTGTGTTGTCTTTATTTCTTTACTTTATAGACTTAGTAGTGGAAACCATTTAATAGACGTAATCCATTACTAAGTCGGGGCCTAGTGTTAGCCGGTATAAAATGGCTAACACTAACCCCCCATTATTACCCCAATACCCAATGCCACCAGGGGTACTGGGAAAAGCCGGGTGCCAGTGGTCCCGGAGCGTCAAAATTGGCGCTCCTGGACCGGGCGGCAACAGGCTGGTAAGATTTAGGCCTTTGGAGGGCCTAAACCAATGGCTCTTCCCACCCTGGTGTTACCAGGCTGCTGTCGCTTGGTTTTTAACCCGGCTGGTTATAAAAATAGGGGGGACCCTCTGCGTTTTATTAAATTATTTATTTATTTAAAAAAACCCGCATAGGCTCCCCCCTAATTTTATAACCAGCTGGGTTAAAAACCAAACGACAGCAGCCTGGTAACACCAGGGTGGGAAGAGCCATTGGTTTAGGCCCTCCTCAGCCTAAATCTTACCAGCCTGCTGCCGCCCGGTCCAGGAGCGCGAATTTTGACGCTCCGGGACCACTGGCACCCGGCTCTTCCCAGTACCCCTGGTGGCATTGGGTACCGGGGTAATAATGGGGGGGTTAGTGTTAGCCATTTTATACCGACTAACACTAGGCCCCGACTTAGTAATGGATTCCATCTATTAGACGGCTTACACTACTAAGTCTATAAAGTAAAGAAATAAAGACAACACACAAGTGAAAAAAATGTTTTATTCAAATAACAACACCCCCACACCCCTCATTGACCATTTTATAAAAAAAAAAACACCAAACAACCGCTGGTCATCGACGTAGTCCACGTAATCCGACATAATCCACAGGATACCGATATCTGAAAAACAAAAAGGGAGAAACACACAAAAAACACACAAACAGGAGCACAACATACATCATTGTGAGCGGTGTTGTGCTCCTTACAGTATGCAGCATCTTTACAGATCGCTGTGTCAGGAATCGGGTGATACAGACATGACAAGACAGTGGGCCCTAGGTCTGAACCCACCCACTGTCACCTGCCTGCTTGCCTTAATCGACCCTAGGCGGTCGCGGACAACCACGAAGACGTTCCCTACGCTGCGTAAGTGAACACACAAAACAATACGGACAGACAGACACAATAGAGAGTAATGGAACAATCCGGGTCAAACCACACGAGCAACAAAGTACAGAATCAGATATACAAGGAATAGTCGAAAGTCAGGCGGAGGTCAAAACACGAGTAAGTCAAGCAAAAGGAATTAGGACAGGGATTCACAGGAATAGGACTGGGAGAGCTGGGACTAGAACTAATCTAATAGCCAGCAAAGTTCTGCTGGTTAGGGCTGAACTAAATACTAGTGGCAGGAGGCCTGGGCTGATTGGCCCGGCCTCCTGATGAAACTAGCACAGCAGCTGCAGCACTACAGGCAGAGCGGCTGGCTCAGCCACTCACCCTGAGCGCAATGCAGCTCAGCTGTGTGTCGGCAGGCCGGCAGCCAGTCACGTGACCCCACGGCGTCCCCGGTTGCTAGGGACGCCGTCGGGTCTCCGTGACGTCACTCGGCTCCGGCCGGCGGAGGCGGAGCGACGGCGCTGCGCTCCAGCCGGGACAGACGTCGCTGGAGCGCGGTCAGGTAAGTTGCTGACATTACCCCCCCCTTCAGGAGGGGCCTCAGGACCCTTATTACATGGACCAGGTTTAGACGGGTTCTGAGTATGGTATCGTCGGACTAGATGAGGGGCATGCATGTCCCTGGTTGTCACCCAGGTACGCTCTTCTGGTCCGTAGCCCCTCCAGTGGACCAAATATTGTAATGAACCTTGAACCCAGCGGGAGTCCAGAAGTCTCTCCACCTCATACTCCAATTCCCCCTGAATAACAATCGGAGCAGGGGGAGGTGACAGAGAGACAGGTGGAATATATTTTTTCAACAATGCTTCGTGAAATACAGAATGGATTTTCAACGCCGTAGGAAGTTTGAGTTTGAACGTAACAGGATTTATAACTTCTGTAATAGTGTATGGCCCAATATATTTGGGCGCCAGCTTCCCTGACTGTACCCTCAATTTAAGATTCTTAGTAGCTAGCCAGACCTTATCACCTACTGTATATTGGTGGCCAGATATGCGTCTTTTGTTAGCAAATTTTTTGTAAGAGTTTTGGGCTTTGACCAAGTTCTGATGAGCTTGGGCCCAAACTGTGCACAGTTTAGAGAATATGGCTTCAGCTGAAGGATTTAGAGAGTCGGCGGAGTGAACCGAGGAGTATCTGGGGTTAAACCCATAATTGCAGAAGAACGGCGACATTTTAATGGAACGTTGTTCGTGATTATTAATTGCAAATTCAGCGAGAGAAATGAAGTCACGCCACTTGTTCTGGGTATCAGATACAAAACACCTTAAGAACTGTTCTAATGACTGGTTGACCCTCTCTGTCTGCCCATTAGTCTGGGGATGGAACGCAGAAGAGAAGGACAATGAGATACCTAGTTTACCACAAAACTCTCTCCAGAAACCAGCAACAAACTGGACACATCTATCCGAGACAATGTCCTCCGGAACCCCATGCAATCGTAGGATATGGTTAATGAACAAAGTAGCTAGTAGGCGAGCATTGGGGAGTTTGCGCAGCGGAATAAGGTGGCACATTTTAGAAAAGCGATCCACCACCACCCAAATGACCGTCTTCCCCTTAGATACAGGTAAATCAGTAATAAAATCCATAGACAAGTGCGTCCAAGGTCTCGTAGGGGCCGGCAGGGGATGAAGAAGTCCCTCCGGTGGCCTACGAGGAACCTTGGACCGAGCACAGATTTCGCAGGCCTCAACAAATGCCTTGACATCGATACCCGGATATCGATGCCTTGACGCGATACCCGGATGACCAGCCAAAACAGAGCTATGAGTTTCTTCCAACACACGGAGGCGAAGGTTCGGCGGCACAAACAGGAGAGACTTGGGAGTGTTAGGTGGGGCCACATCTTGGGACTGGTTGTAACACTGACACCACCACACCGGGTTTTAAGATCGTATCGACCTGACTCTCGGGGATATCTTCCAGGCTAAAGCTGCGGGAGAGAGCATCAGCCCTGACATTACGAGAACCAGGTCGGTAAGTGATCTCAAAGTAAAAACTAGTAAAAATAGAGCCCATCTGGCCTGACGTGGAGAGAGACGCTTAGCTGTATCGAGGTAGACCAAGTTTTTGTGGTCCGTCAGTACAGTAACCTTATGTTTAGCGCCTTCTAAAAAATGCCGCCACTCATCAAAGGCCATCTTGATGGCCAACAGCTCTCTATTGCCAATATCATAGTTGCGCTCAGCTGGAGAAAATTTTCTCGAGAAGAACGCAACAGGTCGGAGATTGGTCAGGGTACTTGACCCTTGAGACAATACCGCTCCAACCCCCACCTCGGATGCGTCCACCTCTACCACAAATGGACGCTCAAAATCTGGGTGAACCAGTACTGTAGCTCTTAAAAAACACTGTCTAAGAGTATCAAATGCCCTCATGGCTTCGGGAGACCAATGTACCAGATCCGCCCCCTTTCTAGTCAGGTCAGTGAGGGGTTTAGCAATGAGGGAGAACCCCTTAATGAATTTTCTGTAGTAGTTGGCAAAGCCCAGGAACCTTTGAAGGGCTTTGAGATTGTTAGGTCTTTCCCATTTTTCGATGGCCGCTACTTTAATAGGATCCATACTAAAGGAGTTGGGGGTAATGTTGTAACCTAAAAAGGAAATCTTTTGGATACCAAAATGACACTTCGATAATTTGGCGCATAGACTGTGTTGTCTCAAAAGCTCCATCACTGTACGTACGTGTTTAACATGCAAATCCCAATCAGGAGAAAAGATTAAAATATCATCCAGATATACGACCAAAAAACGTCCTAGATATTCACGAAAAACATCATTTACAAACCTTTGGAATACTGCTGGGGCATTACACAACCCAAAGGGCATGACCAGGTACTCAAAGTGGCCCTCTGGGGTATTAAATGCGGTTTTCCATTCGTCTCCTCCCTTGATACGAATTAAATTATATGCTCCCCGGAGGTCAATTTTTGAAAACCACTTAGCTCCACTTATCTGATTAAAAAGATCTGGTATCAATGGCAAGGGATGCTGATCTTTTACAGTAATTTTGTTTAGTTCCCTGTAGTCAATACAGGGCCGGAGACCCCCATCCTTTTTACCAACAAAAAAGAATCCGGCACCCATAGGGGAAGAGGAGGGACGTATGTGACCTTTACGTAAACTGTCCTTGATGTATTCCCGCATGGCCTCTCTCTCAGGACAGGACAGGTTAAAGATTCGCCCTCGAGGGTATTTAACACCGGGAACTAAATCAATGGAACAGTCATACGATCGGTGAGGCGGGAGCCCCTCCACAGCCCTTTCGTCAAAGACATCAGCAAAATCACATAAAAATTCCGGAATCTCCTCCTTACCTGGAGAACATTCCGCCAAAGAAACAGTAATACAGTGAGACCCACATGCTGGGCCCCATCGTACAAGTTCTCTGCTGGACCAATCAAACACAGGGTTGTGTGTCTTCAACCAAGGCAATCCCAATATCACATCAGATGACAAATTGTGCATGAGAAAGAAATCAAGTTTCTCAACATGAATCGAGCCCACCTTGACCTCTAGACAAGGGGTGACATAACGTACTTCACCTTGCACAAAAGGCGCAGAATCAGCTCCTGTGACGTTTACAGGACGCTGAAGCAGGATGGGACATACCTCTAGACTGGAAAAGAACGTGGAGTTAATAAAATTAGCAGAGGATCCAGAATCAATCTGAGCATATCCATTTATAGTTTTATTTCCCACGGACAGGCAGATAGGTAATAACAATTTATTTTTAAAGGGTACCTGTGCGCCTGAGAGATCCCCTTGATAATCTCTCAGGCGCTGGAGTTTTCCGGCGAGGATCTTGGTCTAGAAGGGCATTGTCGAAGCTGGTGACCGGTCTTTTCACAGTAGAAACACAGGTTATTTTGCATCCGGTGGGCTCGCCTGATCTTGGCATCAGTGACGTCTACCTGCATAGGTTCTACGGGTGATGGAAAACCGGGATGGGAAGGTGGGGAGCCCGAGGTCCTGGAATGATCAGGGGTACTCTTTTCCTTCTGTCGGTCCCTCAGTCTGCGGTCAACCCGGATGGCCAAGGTCCTCCAGTGACTCAGGAGTGGGGTACGCAACTAACATATCTTTCAGGCGGTCGCAAAGACCTACACGAAACTGGTACCGGAGCGCAGAGCAGTACTCTTCCACTGGACGACGGCCCTGTCTCAAGCTTGTTAACTGACGTTCTGCGTTAGAGGCACTGTCAGGATCGTCATATAATAACCCCAGCGCAGCGAAAAAATTATCAGTAGTCAGGAACTCAGGCGAGTGAGAAGGTAGGGAAAATGCCCACTCCTGAGGAGGACCCTGGAGAAAGGACATAACAATGCCCACCCGCTGGGTCTCATCTCCTGAGGATCGGGGGCGCAATCTAAAAAACAATTTGCACCCCTCCCTAAATTTCCTGTCTCCAGAAAATTTGTCCGGGAGTTGAACAGGTGGTTCCGGGGGTACTGGGGAGGTCACGGTAAGCTGTCGGGGTGCCGTCTCCTGGTCTTGGACCCTAACCGCCAGCTCCTGGACCATAGTATTAAGCCTCTGCATCTGCTCCACAATATTAGTCATGGCGGTCCTGTTATCCATAGGCAAGTGGCAGTATTGGGCTGGCTATTCTGTCAGGAATCGGGTGATACAGACACGACAAGACAGTGGGCCCTAGGTCTGAACCCACCCACTGTCACCTGCCTGCTTGCCTCAATCGACCCTAGGCGGTCGCGGACAACCACGAAGACGTTCCCTACGCTGCGTAAGTGAACACACAAAACAATACGGACAGACAGACACAATAGAGAGTAATGGAACAATCCGGGTCAAACCACACGAGCAACAAAGTACAGAATCAGATATACAAGGAATAGTCGAAAGTCAGGCGGAGGTCAAAACACGAGTAAGTCAAGCAAAAGGAATTAGGACAGGGATTCACAGGAATAGGACTGGGGGAGCTGGGACTAGAACTAATCTAAAAGCCAGCAAAGTTCTGCTGGTTAGGGTTGAACTAAATACTAGTGGCAGGAGGCCTGGGCCAGAGCTGATTGGCCCGGCCTCCTGATGAAACTAGCACAGCAGCTGCAGCACTACAGGCAGAGCGGCTGGCTCAGCCACTCACCCTGAGCGCAATGCAGCTCAGCTGTGTGTCGGCCGGCCGGCAGCCAGTCACGTGACCCCACGGTGTCCCCGGTTGCTAGGGACGCCGTCGGGTCTCCGTGACGTCACTCGGCTCCGGCCGGCGGAGGCGGAGCGACAGCGCTGCGCTCCAGCCGGGACAGACGTCGCTGGAGCGCGGTCAGGTAAGTTGCTGACACGCTGCTTACAGTCTGGCCCCCAAGGGGTTAAGGGAGGATGTATTGCATCCCCCTTAACCCCTTGGGGGCCAGACTGATGTCAGACTGCACCCATCCCGGAAAGGAAGGGGTTAAGTGACCCCCCTTCCTTGCTGGGAGGGGTGCAGTGCTGGGGAGGGGGTGGGGAGAGCTTTATACTCACCCCGATGTGTCCTCTTCGCTGGTCCGCAGCACAATGAAATCACTGTACTGCGGACCGGCTCTTTTTATGTGCGCTCAGCCGATCAGCCAATCAGCTGAGCGCACATATAATTCTAAATGTTTCTTCTAATAATGCTTTTGTGATAACATAATTAGAAGAAACATTTGATGTTTTAATTAAAGTAAAGTGATGATTAGTACAGAAAGCTCTATTGCCGGCAATATGAATTAACGGCTTACTGGAGCTTCCTGTACTAATTATTATTTAATTAATAAAACACATTTTCGTTGTAATAAAATCAGTTTAGTTGTTCAATAATTTAATTTAAAACGAATCCATTATTGTGCAATTAAATATACTGTCAAAAAATAAATATATATACAAATATACATTTATTTATATATATATATATATTTATTTTAACAGTATATTTAATTGCAAAATGATGGATTTGTTTAAATTTAATTATTGAACAATGAAAGGGACTTTATTACAACGAAAATGTGTTTTATTAATTAAATATATTAACCATGAGAGGCATCGGCATCGGCATACTGCAGAGGATCGCAAATCCCGGTAATAGCGATTCCTGTAAACTGTTTCCCTGCTTTCCCAGATGCATCCAGAGGTGTTTGCATCACTTTCTAAAGATTTTATTTGTTATTTTTAGTTGAACCAGATTTCCAAGTAAATGACCGTATGTTTTCAGCCGCATGTCTATTTTTTCCCACGGCCGTAGTTTCAGCCGCACATTTCCCACCGCATAAAAGATACAGCCGCACACATACATAATGTGAAAATAGCCTTGCACATAAAATCCAAATAACACGCATGATCCTAGGTGTGGACAAATGGATATAAATGTAAAATATATAAACTACAAAAATGCTCTAAAGCTACAGACTTCACTGAGTCCATTTGGGCTCAATGTTTCCAATCTGGAAATCCAAAACGTCTCACAGCGGAGTAATAGTTTTCGATTCTCCTCCTTGTTGGCACAGACTTCTACCTGCTACACAACTTGCCACCTTAAGTCACAGACATTATGGCGAAAATTCATAAAAATGCCTGGCTACAGTTGTCTCCCCGAACTGTCGCAGCGGTCTCTGTCTCCTGTTTAAATTTGCGGATAGCGGCTTTGGGCTCTTTCAGACGCAGCTTGATAGACCGGCTGGTCTGACCCACATAGCCGTATCCGCAAGGGCACTTAAGGAAATAAACCAGATTTTTGTCGTTACACGTGAAGAACCCTTTCACTGGGTACTTAGTACCTTTACTAGGATGACAGAGATACCCTTTATGATCGCACTTGATCGCTGGCAAGACATGCACCCGAAGGTGCCTTTCCTAGCTAAAAAAGTCTGCCTACTCATTAGGGAACAATTGAACAAGGATTGCAAACTAAGTTTGTCTTCCCTCGCTTGCCCATGTCGTCCACGTGGGTGCGCTATGTGGATGACGTGTGCTTGCTATGGACGTCAGACGAGACATCTTTGCTAACATTTGTGGAAATGTTAAATAGTTGTCATAATTCCATTCAGTTTACTCTAGAGTATGACAGAGTAGTCTAGAGTAAGTGCATTCATTTTCTTGACGTGGAGGTTCGCAAAGGCGATAATATGTTAGAAACCACATTATTTTCCAAGCCCACAGATAGAAATAATTTGTTGCACCGAGAAAGCCAGCATGCCCCTCATGTCTTTAAAAGCTTGCCCAAATCTTAGTTTATGTGTGCAAAGAAAATTGCTAGTAGCGAGACCGAGTATCATAAAAATGCAGAAAAAAAATTATCTAAATTTATAGAAAGAGGGTATAACAAAATAGAGGTTTATCAGACAGAGAGAGAAGTCGGCAAGTTGGATAGGAGAGAGGTGAGAAAGAAATGGATTAAAGTGGACAAAGCACGGGACAGACTGCTGTTCAGTAGTACATATGACAGACATTCTCAGATCGTAAAAAGATGTATTTTGAAGCATTGGAAGTTGCAATATATTTAGAGACAGACCATTGTTTTGTTATAAAAAGAATAAATCAATTGGTAACAAGTTGGTGAGAGGTGACATAGCTAAGAAATTGAGCCCTAATGGACTCAATGAAGTCTGTGGCTTTAGAGCATTTTTGTAGTTTATATATTTTACATTTATATCCTTTTGTCCACACCTAGGATCATGCGTGTTATTTGGATTTTATGTGCAATACTGTTATATGTGATAATGCTAAGTGCATGCTATGATAGGGTTAATTGCAGGATCCTTATAGCATTGTCCAGCCCTCTGCATCCCCGCGCATGAGGAAGGAGGAGTTTATGTCCTCCGAAACGTCCGCGGTGAGGACGTACCTGGGCGTCCGTGTCTGTTGAATGCATCAGCTGTGAGCTTCAGCATGTTACATATAAATGAAAAATAAAGAAATAAATGTCATGAAGACAGTTGTGAGTATTTTGTGCTCTGGATTCTCCGAGCATGAAGGTTCCTTTCGGACCGCGTGAAACTACTAATTGGTGAGTTAACCATTTATTTTCTCCATACTTGGTGTATTACATATTGCAGTATACGGCACCTGTGGAGTCCAGTTGTGTGGAGGTAGGAATAAGCGCTTTTCAGTGCGGGACTATACTGTGTTGGTGAAAAGCTTTATTTATTCCATTACAAAAAAAAAAACAAACATAAAATCAAGACCTAAAAGGTGGGAGATCCCACTACTGAGACAGAGGTAACTAGGGGTCAATTAAAGTGCATGTACATATTTGCACATGCACTTTAATTGACCCCTTAGTTACCTCTGTTCCAGTAGTGGGGTCTCCCACTTTCTAGAGCTTGGAACCAAGAAAGAAAGGAGGTTGTTGTCTGAGAGCTCAGTGGTAGAGTTAGTAAAGTGGGTAAATGGGCATAATCTGGAGAAGACCAAGTCTAGGGTAGTCCCAACTTTGTTAGAATGCTAAGAGAGGCAAAGAGAGGAGGTTAGAGAAAGAAGCTGAGTGGCTGATGGGGAGATTGGGTTGGTAATGGGGATGTTAAAATCACCTATGTTTAGAAGGGAAATATCAGAAGGGAAGCCAGGTAGTGGACTCTGGGTCCACTAAATTCATAATTTTTCCGTCTGAAAAATTATAAGGAAACCTATGCCAGAAGTAGGGGTACGTTTCCATCCGTGCACACCGAATTTCTGTAGAGGCAGTGCGCATCTACATAAATCAGCATACCGTTGTTGCTGCAGGGACATCTTTAAGGCCGGCGTAAAAAAACTCCGGACTCAATAAGTGTCCCCCTAAGTGTTGTTCTGTGCTTTGATTGACTAAGCAACATTGGGCCGATTCGGCCGATTATCGTTTAATAGAGATAACGATTAGCTGATGAAACAATCATCAACTGATCGTTGGTTTAGATTTGCTCCGCAGATTCCCGATCCCGGTGGCAGCAACGTTCAAGTGTCCTGTCAGCTCAGTCCTAGACGCTCCTGCTGGGACTGGAAAGCTGCGGAGCACAGGAGAAAAGATCGGCAAAGCTAACAATGTCCATGCAGCCCGTGGTGCCTGATTATCGGGCCGTTTAATAGGTCCAGTAAATAAGCACTGATCTAGCTGTACTCAGCCCGTGTAATAGGAATCTAAGGGAGGACACACGTGTGTACTACTGCCAAAAAAAGTCCCCACAAAACAAAAAAACTATCTCATGAAACCACAGGTACAGTTTAAGTGATTAATGAATAGTTTTTTTTTAATGTATTTATCAGATAAGTTACGGAGAAAGTTTAAATAACAAATTGAGTTTTCCATTCTTCTACTACACCGCACATGGGCCGAACACTGTGAACAAAGCTATAGTAAAGTTACTGAAGTACTTCGGCTGGACGTGGATTGGAATAGTGACTGTTAATGTAGATGATCTCCTGAAGGCCACTGAAAATCTCAAGGAAGAAGTTTATAAAAATGGGATTTGTGTGGAATACTCCTATATCATCCCTGAAAATGTTTTTGAACTCATAGAAAATCCTTTAAAGTTGACAACTTCAAGAGTTCTTATTCTTAATATTCCAATGCAGTGGAGTGCTGTTGCATTACAAATGGTTTTAAGGAACCCCCAAAATTTAATTTTTACAAAAGACATACTGTCTGGTCGCCACCTCTTTGAAGGCAGATATTCATTTATGTTGGATGAAGTTTTATTCTTTGTTCCTCGGAGAGGCAACATTATTGGTTTAAAGGAAGTGCTACAAGGAGCCAACCCTGTGCTTTACCCCAAGAACAAGATCCTAGAAAATGTATGGCTTTCATATTTTAACTGTGTTCCACCGGATAAGTATTACAGTGAAATCTACTGGTGCGGGAAAAACTTCACACTGGCTAACCTTCCTAACACGATGCATGATGTTGAGAACCTTCGGACCACGTACAGTGTTTACCTTGCAGTTTACGCTGTTGCTCACTCCCTGCACAATATGTACATGGCAGATTATAAAAGAGGGAAAAACCCTGGATCATTTATTAAAAGGATTCAACCAAAACAGGTGAATAAAGCAAATGCTATATAGGACTCCCGCAACAACATAGGACAAAGAGTCAAAGCATCAAGATTTTATTCATGTGCAAGGTCAAAAGTCTCAAGTCACCTTTTATTTCAGAAACAAAAAGGGAAAATTTTATATCTGAGTACCCCAGCAAGGGTATATTCTAGGCTTTGTCCAGAACATGGACGCTTGAAAGCTGAAAGCTGAAGCTTGAAAGATCTTGAAAGCTGCCATATTGGATTAAGGGCAATTTTTCCAATATGAAGTTGGTCATGTAGTCATCTCTAAGGAGACCATAATTATCAACACAGAAAATTGCAGCAACAACAGAGAAGGTCCCATGTGATGCACAGCTACTGTATATGATGTGTTTAATGTGTTACCTATGGTACTAAACATGGATCAGTTACTTGTAATAAATACTGATGAGTGAGTACTAAAATGCTCGGGTGCTCGTTACTTGAGATGAATATCTCCTGATACTTGAGTGCTCGTTTCGAGTAACGAACCCTATTGAAGTCAATGGGAGAATCGAGCATTTTTGCAGGAGACTCAAGTTCGGTAGAGAGAAGGTCGTGTGAAAACCTGTCAACCTCAGAAATTGATGGAATTACATAGGAAATAGACAGGAAACGGCAGGGGCAGCATGTATGCATGCCTCTGAGGCTGCCTAATGGCACCATTATGCCTAATTCTGTGCAACAGCCTGGTTAAAACAGAGATATATGGCAGAGAGGCATATGGACCACCCAAAATTTAGCCTGACACAGCATGGCGGTGAGGACAGAGTGACCAAGGTAGAAGCGGTAGCCAGTGAGCCTCCCAAAAATTAGACCAAACACTGCATGGCATTGAGCACACAGAGAACCATTCGAAGTGAGTGTGGAAGCAAGTGAGACTCCCAAAAATTAGGCCAGACACAGCATGGCATTGAGCACACAGAGAACCATTAAAAGTGAGTGTGGAAGCAAGTTAGCCTCCCAAAAATTAAACCAGACACAGCATGGCTTTGAGAACACAGAGAACCATTAAAAGTGAGGAAGCAAGTGAGCCCACCCAAAAATTGGAGTTAGTCCAGGGGCTGGGATTTTTAATGGACACGAACCCACGTTCTAACAGCTAACTGGCTAGGCCAGCTGTCAGTCACCATCAAGGGTACACCTGATGCCTCTCGACCGGGGGTGGTGAGGCCACGGCCACGGTTAGACAAAAAAAAAACAGCTGGCTGGTTGGCGGGGGCGCGATCGGCGGGCCCCTGGCAACCAGTCCCACTCCTCCACATACGTAGTGTGACGTCAGAGCATGGCAGTTAGGACACAGAGACCCATTAGAAGTGACTGATGAAGCAATTGAGTCTTCCAATAATTAGGAGAGACACAGCAAGACGGAAGAAGACTTGGGTGTTGGCTGATAATTGAAGGAGGAGGAGGAGGAGAGGAGATACCAAGAATCTTCATGTTGAGCTGCTTTCCCCGGGTGTACAGTTGAATTCAGGTGAAATCCAGGCTTTGTTCACTTTTATAAACGTCAGCCTGTCAGCGCTGTCAGCGCTGTTAGTTGACAGGTGGGTGCGCTTATCAGTGATGATGGCACCAGCTGCACTGAAGACTCGCTCTGACAACACGCTAGCGGCAGGGCAGCACAGCACCTCCAAGGCATAAAGCACCAGTTCGGGCCACATATCCAGCTTTGCAACCCAGTAGTTGTATGTAGTAGAGTGATCGGAAAGGAGGTTGGTATGGTCAGCAAGGAAAGGTACTCCCTCACCATCTTCCTGAAGGCTTCCCCCCTACTCTGTCTAGACTGGGGACGGATGACATAGTCTTTCTGGGGTGCCATGAAACTGTCAAAGGCCTTGGAGAGTGTTCCCCTGCCCCTTGACAAGCTGCCTGCTCCACCCCTCCTCTCCCCCGCTCTTTGGCCCACAGAACTACATCCTCTGGTGCTAGTGGTTTGCCATGTGTGTCAGCCAACGGGTCCCAACGTGCAAGAACCTATTCCTCCTCTTCAGGCCATACACACTCAACAACTAAGGATTGAGCATGGGTACCCTCCTCAGTGGCGGCAGCAGTCTGGTCCTCTTCCTGCTCCTCTTCATCCTCCTCATCCTTTACTCCGGGGTGTGAAACTGACGTCAGGGTGGTCTGGCTATCTAGTGGCGGATGTTCTTCACCTGTCTCCTGAGACGAAGGCAAGGTCTCAGACTTCAGGCTGAGCAGGGAGATGTGAAGCAGACACAGCAGCAGGATGGTGAGGCCGATGATGGCGGCATCGCCGCTGATCATCTGTGTTGACTCCTCAAAGGGGCCCAGTACCTGACAGATAGCAAACATCCACGTCCACTCCTCATTGTAGATTTGAGGTAGCTGACTGGCCTGACTACCACGTCTCACAGAAGCCGACATCTGGCATTCCACAATGGCTCTGCATTGTTGGTAAACCCTGGCTACCATCTGGAAGGTGGAATTCCACCTCATGGGCACGTCGCACAGCAGTCTGTGAGCCGGCAGTTGCAAGTGCCTTTGCACTCCCCTAAGGGTGTCAGCATCCGTGGTTGACTTGCGGCATCCTGGCATGGCACACATTGCACACTACAGTCCGTTGGTCATCTGCACTTTCTTTAAAAAACCTCCAGACTTGGGAACATCTAGGCCTGGCCATGGGAGTTTGGCTCAGTGAAACAGTTGCTGATCTACTAGCTCTGCCCCTGCTTCTCCCTCTGCCCACCCCTCTTCCTCTTCCAACTGGTCATGTGGGTGAATTTGCCTCCCCCTCACAAGCACTGTCTTCACTAAACTTATCCACCCAGCTCGGGTCAGTCACCTCATCCTCATCCACCAGCTCTTCCTCCAATTCCTCACTCTCCTCCCCACTTTGAGTTACATCCATGACAACAACCTCACTGTCTTACAACCGGGTCTCATTGTCATCATCAGACACCTCTTCCAACCCCGCTTGCAAGTCCCCACTCTCATCACCCACTGACTGCGAAAGCTGCATAGTTTGGGTACTGGGACAGATCGACTGCTCTGGTTGCTCTGACTCAGGGAGGGGTCCAGAAAAGAGTTCCTGGGAGCATAATGGTGGATCTGAATCCCTTCTTTCCCTGGAGGGGCCAGACTGTGGGGAAGGAGGCTGAGCTAATGGAGCAAGGGTTACACTCCCTTGGGTAGCGTGGGTGAACTGCGTGAAAGACTGGGCACATTATCCGCTATCCACGTAATCACCTGTTCACACTGCTGCGGTTTCCATATTGGTCTACCATGAGACCCCGTGAGTTGGGCAAAGAAGCTAGGAAGTGCATGCTTGAGAAAGGGGGCGTTGCCCTTGAAACGTTGCCGATCAGAGCGCAGGTGGCGCACCTGTGTACTGCTCCTCCGAATGAACACATGGAGTACTTCCCGGAATGCTGAGATCCAGCCGATGCCGGACGTGACCCGCTAAAGCCTCTGCCTCAATGCACTGGGTGATGAATTACTTTGCTTTTTGGAAATGTTGGTGAAATGCCATGTAAAGCTTTGAAAATATACTAAAAAGTACAAAAAGGCTTATGTAGTGTGTCTCCTTGATTATCCTTGATTGAGATACAGGCGTGGAGCAGCCTATGGTTTGACACACCGTACCCCAGTAGCATTCACTGAAAGAAGTCTACAATACTATTATATAGGTACTACAAATCCCAGCAATACAATGTAGTACAGCAGCACCACTAGCCACAAAATCAAAAAAGAGTACACTGAGCACTTCTTAGTGGTGTGTATGCACCTAATGTCCCCTTTCTGCCAGCAGCCAATCACCACAGTGTGCTGCTGAAATCGTGGCTGCACTGCAAGTCCCAGCCAGCAGTCTGTAGTAATACAATTTATAAACTATTTGAAGCCCTTGCAGGGGCTGTTTGTTTGTTTCGCTAGTATTCCCTGCCTACTGGAACGCTAATTCCCTCCCTAACACTCTCCCTGACCAGCAGCAGCTCTGTCCCTAATCTCTTCCAGCATACGTCTGAAGCGAGCACTGGCGGCCGCAATTTTTATATGGCAGTGTCATCTGATCTGGCCAACCAATCGCTGTATGGGTCCCACGTGATCGCAGGATGTACCAAAGAGTCTCATGCATGTTTATTGGCTGAGAAATAGCGCCCAAACGTAAACGGATGATGAGATTTTCTCCGAGTAAGGCGTACCATCGAAGTACCTTAATACTTGAACGAGTACCAAGCTCGGACGAGCATGCTCGCTCATCACTAATAGTAAATAAAAAAAAAGTGTTTAAATTTCTGTGTTGATTACTTAAGTGCTGCTGGAGGGGAGTAGGTAGGGAGGGAGGACTGTGAGGGAAAGCAATGCATTCTGGGACATGTAGGACAGAGCAATTGATAAAACATGAAGTACAACCACAAAATACAGAACTAAGACCCCCAAACTAATGGATTTTGGTAGTTTTAGAAAAGGAGCAGGCAGGTAAGCTATGCTATATGCTTCTGCAGCATGATTTTTTTTTTTTTTTACCTGATGTTGGAGTACCTTAATGATTTATTTAATTTGTTTCAGCTAAACAAATTCTTAAGAAATCTACATTTCAAACACCTTCTGGGGATGATATTATTTTTTATGACATGGGAGTATCCGATACCAAATTAGAATTATTACATGTTGTCGTTTTTTCAAACAAAACCTACATGAAAGAGCCTGTGGGAGAATACATCCCTAATGCCAATGGAAGTGACAGATTTGTCGTAAAAAAGGACTATGTCAAGTGGGAAGAAAAGAACAGAAAGGTATATGTATATTATTTGCTTGAAAATCTTGGATGACTGTTTTACAAATACTGTACATTTAGAGTAGAATAGTCCTACCTCTTATGCTCTCCAGTCCTCCATTTACTCCTCTCTGGCCATTTTGAAAGATACCCTGCTTTATGAAATGTTTCATGAAAAAATGATTTTATATAGTATGAACAGCAAAAAAAAAAAAAAAAACACACACACACAAAAACATAATGTAATAATGCTGTTGAGAAAGGCCGTCAGGTACGTGCAGCGTGTCTATTATTTTCATGAAATAAACATAATTGCATCAAGACGTGAGTGCCGAGAATTTTCTATAATCTTGATACTGTTGCATCTGCGAGCACCACGGCACGAGGATTAAGAGTGGAGTGTCGGTTTACTGACTGATTTTTCTGTAATAATTTAGACTAATGATACCATTGTCAGGACTAGGGAACTGGAGGACATTAGACAGGTGATGCCCTATCACTGATGTCAACCCCGCTGTCCCTGCCTTAATAACTAAACTGTGCTAAATGGCAGCGGATAACTGGTCGACAGTCCCTGGTGTGACACAAAACGTGGACAAGACAGAAAAAAAAGCTGTCAGTCAGGGCTAACTCCATCTTTAAACATATAAGTTTATTGGCCACAGGCGGTGAAGGTCCGGCCACGGCAACAACCACTGCGCCCCTAGCAACCTGGCCAGGGACACCGTTGGCATGTTCCTCGCCACTGTCCATATGCTCCGGCGTACATTTGGCGGAGTTCGATAGTACACTCTGGCTGTGCTGGGAGCTGAGCAAGATGGTCGACATAGTGTTTATAGGGTGCATAGAATGGCATAAACAATCTACACATCACTGCTTAACCAAGCAGGGAGTCTGGCCATTGTTTACTATAAAGGCAGGAGCAATGCAGCTATTAAAAAACATTGGGGGGAATTTATAAGACCTTGTAAAAGGGATCCAAAGCAGAACTTTTAACTTTTAAAACTCCTCTTTATATTGTTGATCATACGCTGAGCTAACCCAACATTATGCAGGGGGAAGAATAGCCCTATTATTTTTTGGAATTTATTTTTGCCTCTTCTTGTCCATATACAGTAAATAGGCACTAATCTTAAAGTGTAACTGTCATGTTTTTTTTTATTGCAGAAATCAGTAGTATAAGCGTTTTTAAGAAACTCTGTAATAGGTTTTATCAGCCAAAAAAGCCTCCTTCTGTAGTCTCCCTGCCTCCCCCCCTGACTTCTTATCTGTGCATTATCAGGCAAATCCGTCTTCATTACAGAGAAGCCAGTGAAGACGGGCTCTGCTCTCTCCATTGTAAGCCTATGAAGGGGGGAGGGGGCCGAGGGAGATGAGGGAGCAGGAAGAGGTGACATGAAGGTCAGCTGTTTGTAGACTCTCTGGGCACCTAAAACGCTGGATTCAGGTTTCAGAAAGGTCAGTGCTTATCTATGAACTTACTGAGAGAAGATTGCCGGGTGTTGTGCTGTGCAGGACTGCTCCGTGCTCAGTGACTCCTAACAGCCCTCCCCTCTCCATAGCCATATAATGGACACAGAAATCCTGCTTCTTCTGCAGTGAGGGTGGGGGCTGGGAGATTGCTTTTTTAGTCCAGAAGTTAACTCTTTTAGTACATAAAACCTATTACAGAGTTTCTTAAAATCGCTTGAACTGTTGATATTTAATGTTTTCAAAAAAATGACCCTGAAATGACGGTTACGCTTTAAGCATTATGGTGCCTCTGTACTGTACTATAGCTGTTGCTGTTTTTGACTTTAAGGTGCCCGTTCCATCGTTTTTCTATAGGCCAGTAAATTCAAGCCAAAATGCTGAATGCTAAAATGTTGCCCATAGACTCATGCCTTGCTCTGGTATCTCACAAACAGAGATGCCGCTTTTTGTGATGGCTAAAGTAAAGTTGAATTGAATTAAAAAAATAAATGAAGTTGCATATGTGGTGTCCCACTAGGGGTGTTACTATTATCCACACCCTTCGTAAATGTCTGTACTTTTTGTAGTGCTATTGCAGCTGGAGTGTTACTAAAGATGACCACTAGATGTCGCTGTATTGTGTAACTGAAGTATGGAAGCTGCATGGCCGAAGTCTCAAAGGGTTATTGTGTTTTATGTATGCCAGATTCTGTAGACCAGTAGGATCTTTCCTTTCTTCTTTCCTATCACCTCTCCCCTCTCCCTAGCACTCTTTCCACCCAACCACAGAGCACATAGCATTGATCAGTGTAATCTGCAATCATTACATAGAGCCTGCCTGTGCAGACTCTAGTATTGTTGTACAGTGTTAGCCATAGAAGTCAGTAGAGTAGAGAAGAAATCAGGCGATACCTTTTGGAGGCTAACTGAGTATATTTGGTTGTAATCTAGTCTAGCTCCCTTCGTCAGATGTTAGCGTAGTAGCCGGACCCCACATGCTTTGAAGTGAGCTCTGCTCCTGAGCTCACTTCAAACCACCACTGGACTCTATGACGTACGGGTACGGCATGGGTTCTTAAGTGACAGCATTCCATGACGTACCCATATGGCATGGGTCCTTAAGGGGTTAATAAAAAAAAAATTTTATGCTAACTACACTGATCTCTCATAGAGATAAAAGCAGTACATATGTACTGCTTTGATAAATTACTGTAGGTCAATGAGGGATTACTATGGGCTTCTGTAGCTCATAGTGATTGCGTGCTTAGCTGGGACCTGTGTCATTACTGCGCTGACCGCCAGCCTGACCACTTCGCATTGCAGGGTGGCGATCCGTCCACTACACCACCAGGTGAGGATTTCTTTGAGCATTTAAATACAGCTTTTGGTTTTAATTTTTTGGTTTTCGTTAATTAGCCACGGTGTGACCCCTCTTTAAACCTCCCTACCCACCACAGGCTGTATTGGTATATGATGTGGCAGGAAGGGGTTAATAATCAGCGAGCGAGTAGTAAAATATTCGAAAGCTTGAAATTCGATTTAAATTGACTGTGATGCTCGATAGGGATGAGCGAACTTTTTAAAAGTTCGGTTCGATTCGATCCGGCGAACTTTGAATCGAATCTAAAACCAACCTTGCTATAACGGCTGAATAATTGCAGCTACAATAATGGGAGTCTGATAGGGTATAGTTTCGTTTAGTTGCAGTTGCTATTACAATGCAAAAAGTGGAAAAAATCTAAGGGGAAAAATAGTGAAAAAAAATTAGCCAAGGTGTTAATGATTACACGAGAGGAGAGATGAGCAAATATCAATTGCCGGCAACAATACCGCACCCTGTAATAGTTAATATTTAATTAATAAAACAAAGTTTTGTTCTAAAAAAGCTATTTTCATTGTTTAATAGCATAATTAAAATGAAACAATGCTTTTTTCAATTAAATATACTGTTAATAAAAAAATATATATATAAATAAATATATATATATATATATATATGTATGTATTTACAGTATATTTAATTGAAAAATCATGTATTTGTTTTAATTATGCTATTGTACAACGAAAATATCTTTTATTAGAACAAAACTTTGTATTATTAATTAAATATTAACTATTAGAGGGAGCTGTATTAATGTAGACAATTACTATGGTCGATAATACAGTTTAATGTAATACTTAAATAATACTTTAATTAAAACAGCAAATGTTTCTTCTAATTATGGATTTTTTTTATCACAATAGCAAAATTAGAAGAAACATTTAGATTTATATGTCTGCCCAGCTGATTGGCTGAGCGGACATATAAAAAGCCGGAGCCGACACATTCAGTGTGTCGGGGGACCGGTGACGAGAGAAGACAGAAGAAAGAAAAGAGAAGACCTGGAGAGTGAGTAGGAAAAAGGGGGGAAGCCTACGCATTTTTTTTTTTTTTTTTTATAAATAATTAAAAAAAATATGCATTGGGTTCCTCCTATTTTCATAACGGGTTAAAAACCAAGCAACAGCAGCCTAGTAACACCAGGGTGTGAAGGGCCATTAGTTTTGGCCCTCCCCAGCCTTATATTACCAGCCTGCTGCCGCCCAGTCCAGGAGCGCCAATTTTGATGCTGCGGGACCACTGGCACCCCTGCTCTTCCCAGTACCCCTGGTGGCATTGGGCACTGGGGTAATAATAGGGGCGTTAGTGTTAGCCATTTTATACCAGCTAACACTAAGCCCTGACTTAGTAATGGATTCCGCCTATTAGACGGCTTCCAAGTCTATATAGTAAAGAAATAAAGACAAGAAACAAGTGAAAAATATTTTTTTTTCAAATAAAAACACCCCCACACCCCTTGTTGACCATTTTATAAAAAAAAAAAATCCAAACAACTGTCATCGACGTAGTCCACCGAATCCGACGTAATCCACAGAATACCGATATCTGGAAAAACAAAAAGGGAGAAACACACAAAAAACACACAAACAGGAGCACAACACCCATCATTGTGAGCGTGTGTACACTTTACAGTATGCAGCATCTTTACAGATCGCTACTGTACAGTGTGACACCCAAGGGGTTAAAGGAGGATGCATTGCACCCCCCCTTAACCCTTTGGGTACCCTACTGAACAATATGGCGCCTAGGGTGTTAAGTAAGGGTCCCCACTTAACCCCTTGGGGGCCAGACTGATGTCAGACTGCACCCATGCCAGCAAGGAAGGGGTTGTGACCCCCCCCCCTTCCTTGCTGGGATGGGTGCAGTGCAGGGGAGGGGCAGAGCTTTCTACTTACACACCCAGGTCATGTCTCTTCACCGGTCCCTGGCACAGCTGGGCGAACATGTAAATCTAAATGTTTCTTCTAATTTTCCCTATTGTGATAAAAACAAATGCATAATTAGAAGAAACATTTGCTGTTTTAATTAAAGTAAAGTATTAATTAAGTATTACATTGAACTGTATTATCGGCAATAGTAATTGCCGGCATTAATACAGCTCCCTGTAATTGTTAATATTTAAATAATAAAGCACATTTTCATTCTAATAAAGCTATTTTCGTTGTACAATAGCATAATTAAAACAAATACATGCTTTTTCAATGAAATATACTGTAAATATATATATATATATATATATATACTCACTCACTCACTCACTTTATTAGGTACACCTGTCCAACTGCACGTTACCACTTAATTTCTAATCAGCAATTACATGGCGGCAACTCAGTGCATTTAGGCATGTAGACATGGTCAAGACAATCTCCTGCAGTTCAAACCGAGCATCAGTATGGGGAAGAAAGGTGATTTGAGTGCCTTTGAACGTGGCATGGTTGTTGGTGCCAGAAGGACTGGTCTGAGTATTTCAGACTGCTGATCTACTGGGATTTTCACGCACAACCATCTCTAGGGTTTACAGAGAATGGTCCGAAAAGAAGAAGCATCCAGTGAGCGGCAGTTCTGTGGGCGGAAATGTCTTGTTGATGCCAGAGGTCAGAGGAGAATGGGCAGACTGGTTCGAGCTGATAGAAAGGCAACAGTGACTCAAATAGCCAACTGTTACAACCAAGGTAGGCAGAAGAGCATCTCTGAACGCACAGTACGTCGAACTTTGAGGCAGATGGGCTACAGCAGCAGAAGACCACCCGTTACTAGCATGGTGTACCTAATAAAGTGGCCGGTGAGTGTATATATATATATATGTATATATATATATATATAATATATATATATATATATATATATATATATATTATTTTTTTTTATTAACAGTATATTTAATTGCAAAATCATTGATTTGTTTTAATTATGTTATTGAACAACGAAAATAGCTTTTTTAGAACCAAATTTTGTTTTATTAATTAAATATCAACTATTACAGGGAGCAGCATTATTGCCGGGAATCGCTAACCGCGGTAATGCCGTTCCCTGTAATATTGCTTTCCCAGATGCATTCCAGAGGTTGTTTGCAACGATCTTCTAAAGTTGTCTTGGACTTGGTAACCTCAGATCACACATTTTGTTATTCACAAAAAAAAAACAGGATACAAGGGATATAGGAGTAATAATCCCTTGTATCCTGGTCTATTCTGTAATTTTATTTGTTATTGTTATTTTAACCAGATTCGTTACAAACTTTTGCAAAGTTCGTAATGAATCTGGTTTGTTACGGTTTGGTTTGCTCATACCTAATGCTTGACTATTCGATCGAATATCAAACCCCAAGTCAATGGGAAAAAAATGCTTGTTTCTTACCTAAATTTTACCTAAACCTAAATTTGACCACTTGGGAGGTCGCCAAGTCAACAATGACTCCTGTTTTCATGAAATATAAACTATTGCAAAGAACGGTATTTAGCGGTATTTGTGATCCCGGCATTAATATTGCTCCCTGTTGAGTGACGGTTACAACAGGCTTTTATCCACAATTATAAGGTGGGTCCCAACAGACTTTTACAATTCTAATGAGGGTCACAACAGGCTCTTAGCCAAAATAATAATGTGAGTCACAAGAAACTTTTACCAACAATTTTTTAAACAGGGTCACGACAGGTTCTTACCCACAATTCTAATGAGGGCCACAATAGGCTCTTACCCACAATTTTATTAAGGTCATAAAGGACTTTTAACCCCTTCAAGACCGAGCCCATTGATGTACAGTTGTCCGGGTCAAATTAATGCAATGTTCCTCCCCGTCTTTTAAAGGGTAGTGCGGCGCTAAGAAATTATTCACAGAATAACACACATTACAAAGTTATAAAACTTTAAATGTATGTTATGTCTGTGAATCGCCCCCTTACCTGTGTCCCCCCACCCCCGCACGTGTACCCGGAAGTGTTGGTGCATTATACCATTACCTGATCCGTGTCGCGCCCCGTCCGCCATCTTGTGCCGCAGCTCTCCGATCTTCCCGAGTGCCAGCTGCCCTCTGCCGCGTCATCAGATGCTCAGCCGCGATTGGCTGAGCATAACTGTGCTCAGCCAATCACGGCTGAGCGGCTTATGACGCGGCAGTTTAACCCCAGGGTGAACAATGTGAAAACACATATAAAATTTCACCACACATATAATTTTTTTTCTGGTTTCACAGCATAATTTAGGCAAAAATTACATCTTTTTTTGCATTTGTTATAACTTTTATTGTTTACAAAATATATATAAAAAAGATATATATATATACCATATATATAAAGAATATATTTCTTTACAAAAGAACAAGCCACTAACCCACCCCCCCCTCCCCCGCCCCAGACCTGGCTTAGAACACATCTACTCAATCATAAGGCAACACTATCTACCTAAATACCCTCCAACATTTACCCTAATTTACAATGCTTCTAATCTGAAACTATTCCGAGAGGGGATTCCTCATGGATGTCCATCCACTCTTGCATCATCTTTTCAGTAACTTCCTACCCTCTATTCCCCTCCCTTTATCAATCTGACCTACCACAACATAGAACTATTCTATTCTTCCCTGCCGTAGCATGTCAATCATCCATCATCATACATATTAAACATAGACCAAAACAAAAAAAATAGAACTAAAATCCGCACACACACCCCTCTCGCTCTCTCCTGATGGTATACCATTAGTCTTATACCCTATCATTTCTTTTTACTCTTTTTTTCATCTCGCGTTCTTTAAGGAGTGTCTCAACCACATCAGTTCCATTCTTACAATATCAGTTAGCTCAGCCGATGTGCACCCCTTCAGAGCGCCACATCTCCCGACTCACCGACCATCTCTCTCAGTCCCCAGAGAGGTTAACCCTCAATATCACCGAGGATCCCTCTCTGCCTGGACCCCTCCGTGAGGATAGCCTCGCCAGTTATGGCGATCCATCCCCACAAGGTCTATCCAGTTTAACCACTCAATCATTTTGTATGAGACACTCCATCTTGTTATTCTTAAGAGGCTTTCCACCTTCTAATAAATTCTATGCTTTATAAGAAAGGAGAGAGGGGTGAGAGGGAAGAGAAAAAAAAAAAAAACACAACTCACTAAGAATCATCACACCTTAAATTATATCAGTACCTCCATGCTGCAGCACCGAAAACACTAGAGCACAGATCTCATGGATCAATGCAGTATATCTATACTGCATAGATCTCTATGAGAGATCAGAGCCGTCATACTAAAAGATCCCCAGGGACCTCCCCTAATAAAAGTTAGAATCACCCCCCTTTACCTATTTTAGAAATATAAATAAATAAATAAACATAATTGGCTATCGCAGCGTGCGTAATTGCCTGATCCATTAATTATCACATTCCCAATCTCGCACTGTAAACTGCGTAAGCGTAAAAGAAATTCCAAAGCGCATTTTTGGTTGCCTCAAATCTCGAAAAACTTTGATAAAAAGTGATAAAAAAGTCTCATATGCGCAATCAAGGTACCAATAGAAAGTACCCATCATGGTGCAAAAAATGACTCCTCACACAGCCCTATAGACCAAAGAATAAAGCGATATAAAACATGGTAATAGGGCAATTTTAAGTACATATATATTTTTTAAAAGGTTTTAATTTTTTAAAAAGCCATCAAATAAAATAAAAGTTATACAAGTTACACATCGTTGTAATGGTGACAATTTGAGGAAGCTGTTATAACAAGTCAGTTTAACCCTAGGGTGAACAGCGTGAAAACACATATAAAATTTCACCACACATATAAATTTTTTCTGGTTTCACAGCATAATTTAGGCAAAATTTACATCTACCATTGCAAAGTACAACTAGTGGCGAAAAAAATAAGGGCTCATCTGGGTCTCTAGGTGGAAAAATGCACACGCTATAGCCTTATATACACAAGGAGGAAAAAACGAAATCGCAAAAGTTAAAACTGGCTGTGTCCCCTAAGGGTTAATGCATCCATTCAAGCTTCCACAGCTGTGTCAGTTCCATTTCCATGGGGTTTCCATTACTTTTTATGTTTTCAGGTGTACCAGACACTCTGCCCTTTACCAGTCCCAGGGACTTTAATCGCCTTTGGTCACTCAAATCGAGCAGTCAAGCATTGGAAAATACCCAACTCGATTAATGAGCATCTTTACTCAAAGCATTTCAAGACACCGCAAATGTCCTACATGGTGGCCAAAATGGTGGCGTGAAATGTTGTTGTTCCTGGCTGTAACTCACCCATGTGTGTCACAGCTGAAACTCAACTATTGGCTGCTGATGCTCACAGACTCTTTGCATTATATTTAAGGTGTAATTCCAGCTCAAGTGGAGTACTTGGCTTTACTTACTCTTTGCCAAACACTGGATATACTGTAGTCGTTGTCAGCTAAAGGACTTCCCAAGAATAGTTGTAGAAGATAACAGTCACCCAAGACAGCTTAGTATTTTTTAGGAGCCAGTTGTCCTTCTTTAAACTTTAGCCTGCCATATTACTTGCTAGTAGACTTGAGAAGAAATGAGGACTTTAGCTGGAGTGGACAACTGGCCATGAGGGCCAGGCCCTGAGGTAAACGTTCTTTATGGTGCAGCAGTGACTAGTCAGGAACAAAACTAACTACTGAGACAGAACTAACCACGGCCCTCTTCTTAAGTGCTAAACCTGGGCTAATTCCCTATTGGTGAGACAATTTGACGTCCCATTGGTGGAAACTTTATAGAATAAGGCTAGGATATGCTTTGAGTGTGAGACCTGGCTGGCAATCAATTCCTTTACACACAATACAATATAACATAATAAATAAAATCCATTGAACCCCATTGATTTAATTGTTCTGTAAATTATATAGATAATACACAGTATTCTTAGGCATCGTGTGGCCAGAAACTAATAGTACAGTCTTGAAAATAATACTGGTGCAATGGTGTCAGAGAGCATAGAAAATTTTGAAAATACAGACTAAAATCTAGAAAGTGTAGACTGAAAGAAATTAAGACCTAGTAGTGGCACATTGGTTCCAGGACACTACACTGCTTCTGTGACATGTTCCATTTGAGAAAAGACAGATAGGCCTGTCACCCAGTAGGTTGACGTAGAGGTCAAGACTATAGAAGTAGAAGTGGGAGCCTTAGGTGTTTGCTGGCTTTTCTGGTGTCTGATCCACTGCAGCTTATGCTTGCATGTAGGTGCCTTCGCATGCTTGTGGTACTGAGGTTATCAACATGTACACCATGGAGTGTCTTGTGACACAGCGTGCAAACCACTGATAAAAAGATCCTATAAAGTTTGAGCACACCTTGTCCCTTGCAATTTTCCATCACCAGCCGAGGTACTGGTCACAGGCCCTCTGCTCGGCTTTCGCCTTGTTCTGCTATTTCTGGGGCTTGCTGACCACTACATCTTCCTCTGAACTGTCATGGCCTTCGGTCCATTTGGGGTCTAGCACTTCGCCATCACCCCTCAGATCATCTTCTGCCCACTCCTCGAAGCTGCCAACCGCAACTGTGTCCACACAGCTGAAACTGTCATTAATTTGCAGTTGTGTTTAATTATTATCTGACATGTCAGGTGCCAGTGCCCTGCCCATTGGCACTACCCTTACCATGTCCTCATCCTATATTATAAGTGTTTGGGCATCAGCACATTATGTTCAATTGGGGAAGGCGGATGGACCACGGGAAGAGAGTCGTCAAAGAGCAATAGTGATGTTCATAACGTTTAGAAGATATGCCAAGTGGCAAGGTGGAGGGGTGGTTGAGCCGGCTATGCCATGTAATGAACGAAAGATCTAGATCAGACATGTCAAACTCTGGTCCGTGGGCCAAATCTGACCGCGGTGCCATAATTTTCGGCCCGCCACACTATTCTACTCTTTTATTCATTTTGGCCAGCCGACATCACAGATTATAATATGGGAGGTCCAAACGGCCGCTCAGACCTCCATATTATAATCTTATAGGCCGCAGACAGTTTTTAGCCTGCGGTCAAGCTGTATGTAAGAAGCGTCCAGACGCAGGAAATGCGGTGACAGCATCACGCGCGTCCAGCGCCGGGCGCCTCCGGTTCCGGCTGGGGCTGCAGGAAGGGTGAGTCTATGGGGAAAGGCTGGCTTCTCCATAAGAGGCTAGGGGGAGGGCTGGCTGCTTCATAAGAGGCTATGGCGGAGGGCTGGCTAATAAAAACGAGACTTGGGGAGGGCTGGCTGCTACATAAGAGACTATGGGGGAGGGCTGGCTACTTCATAAGAGACTATGGGGGAGGGCTGGCTGCTACATAGGAGACTATGGGGGAGGGCTGGCTACTCCATAAGAGGCTAGGGGGAGGGCTGGCTGCTGCATAAGAGACTATGAGGGATGGCTGGCTACTAAAAAAGAGGCTATGGGGGAGGATTGGCTACTACATAAGAGGCTATGGGGGAGGGCTGGCTACTAAAAACAAGACTTGTGGAGGGCTGGCTGCTACATAAGAGACTATGGGGGAGGGCTGGCTACTATAAATGAGACTTGGGGAGGGCTGGCTACTATAAATGAGACTTGGGGAAGGCTGGCTACTACATAAGAGGCTATGGTGGAGGGCTGGCAACTACATTAGAGGCTATGGGGAAAGACTGGCTACTCCATAAGAGGCTATGGTGGAGGGCTGGCAACTACATAAGAGGCTATGGGGAGACTTCGGTTCCATCGCGGGCATGTGAGGACGGAGGTGCTGGAGCTCCCTGCCAATAGAACCGCCATTAACAGCACACTCAGGCGACCGACCAGCTCCTACGGACCCCCCTTCTCTCCCTGGTGAGGGGGCGAGGCTATTGCGCCCACCGGGTCACCCGACTGCGACATGGAGTGCTGTGGCACTGTAGCGCGGGAAAGGAGGAGGAGAGCGGCCGCCATTGCACAGCAGCGTGGTGAGGAAGCTGGCAGCAGGGCACCAGCACATATACCGGCCACACGGACTTACCCGCTCTGCACCGCTAAGCCCCGGCAGGTAGTGGGCGGCCACAGCAGCACTGTAGGTCAGTTTGCCGGCCCGCACCGGCCCTGCTCCGTTTGCTAGTGGGAGCCATCTTTCCCACGTGGGAGGGGAGCCCGGCCGGGAATCGAGGCAGTGAGCTCGGCCTCTACAATTTAGCTGGCTCTGCCGGACGAATTAACTGGGCAGCGTTAACACGGCACAGCAAAGCTACGCCCTTAGGACCTACCGCCCTGTGGCTAGCCCTCATTGTAGGAGCACAACCCCAACATCCTGAACATTGCTCTCACTTCCCTGAACCAGACTTCTCCATTGGAATGGGGCTCATATTACTGGCACAAGGTTCCCACCATCCTGGACACCATTCTATAAATACTCCCCTCTCCAGTGCTCACCTCCTA
>NW_027208870.1:0-42753 GCF_027789765.1 Dendropsophus ebraccatus
TTACACTTTGGTTCCTTTGTTCAGCCTGTCACGTGCGTTTCACCTACGACCATTGCCAGTATCATCCTTCCTGCCTACGGCTGCCTCCACGCCTCGCCTGCCGTCACCAGCAACGAGCCAGGGTAGCGACCTGGGGTCGCCTGCCGCAGCAAGTCCATCCCGCCTGCGGCGGGCTCTGGTGAAAACCAGCGGCCCTTAGACTCCGCTCCCTGGTGAGGTTAGTGCCATCGCTGGTGACGGTCTAGTGGATCCACTAGTCCTCGTTACACTACGTAGAGCATTAGCAGCACCTATACATAACATAAGATATCACACATACATAGAGCATTAGCAGCACCCTATACATACCATAGGACATCACACATCCATAGAGCATAGCAGCACACTATACATAACATAGGGCATCACACATACATAGAGCATTAGCAGCACACTATACATAACATAAGATATCACACATACTAAGCATTAGCAGCACACTATACAGAACATAGACTCACACATACATAGAGCATTAGCAGCACACTATAACATACATAGGGCACACAATACATAGAGCATTAGCAGCACACTATACATAACATAGGACATCACACTCCATAGAGCATTAGCAGCACACTATACATACCATAGGACATCACACATAGAGCATTAGCCACACTATACTAACATAGGACATCACACATACATAAGCATTAGCAGCACACTATACAAACATAAGATATCACACTCCATAGAGCATTAGCAGCACACTATACACCATAGGACATCACACATAGAGCATTAGCAGCACACATATACTAACATAGGACATCACACATACATAGAGCATTAGCAGCACACTACCATACCATAGGCAGCAACATACCTTTGCACAGTTGAACTCTTTAACATATAGTGGATGACCTTTTTGTAGCTGGGTGCAGTCTAGACAAGATAACCACCAGGCAGAGGTCCTATGCTAATAACCCGGCCCCACACCCCCCCTCACGACTGAAGCTGCAGAGTCTCTGGAGCTAATGCCCCTATTCCACGGTCGTCAGGAGCAAACAAACAACACTCTCAGCGCTCGTTTGCTCCTCGTTCCCTGCTCGCTGCCGCCGCTATTCAACGCGGCAGCACGAGCGATGAGTGCGCGGAGTGGCGGCGGGGAGCTGCGGGGGGCTGCCCGGGATCGTTGATCGTCCGGGCAGCCCATAGGATCAGCAGCGTCTGCTGCTGACACTCCTATTCAACTGAGCGATGGCAGAAGATCGCTGCTATACAGGGGTGATTCTAGCCTCTCTGCTGCCCGAGGCGAACTACAGGATGACGCCTCCCCCCCCCGTCAATCCGCCCACATTATAATCCACTACTGCCCCCCCCCCCCCCATGCTGTCCCCATTAACATTGTTTGGTCCCTTGTGCACAGAGGTGGCAGGAGAGAGGGGGCTGATACTATAGAGAAGGTCCCAGCAGCACAGAGGATGTCAGGAGAGGAGGGTGCTAATCTATGGAGAGGTCCCAGCAGCACAGAGGAGGTCAGGAGAAGGGTGCTAATCCTATAGGAGAGGTCCCAGCAGCACAGAGGGTTCAGGAAGAGGAGGGTGCTAATCCGATAGTAGAGGTCCCAGCAGCACAGAGGGTGTCAGGAGAGGAGGGTGCTGATCTTTTAGGAGATGGTCCCCCTCTCCCCCCCCTTATAGATGGTCCCCTCTCCCCCCTCCCTTATAGATGGTCCCCCCCCTCTTTCCCCTTCCTTATAGATGTCCCCCTCTTTCCCCTCCCTTATAGATGGTCCCCCTATCCCCCCCCTTTATGATGATGGCCTCTTCCCCCCCCCCCCCTTAAGATGGTCCCCTCTCCCCCTTATAGATGGTCCCCCTCTCCCCCCCTTATAGATGGTCCCCCTCTTTCCCCCTTATAGATGTCCCCCTCTTTCCCCCCCTCCCTTATAGATGGTCCCCCCCTTTCCCCCCCCCTTATAGATGGTCCCCCCTCTCCCCCTCCCTTATAGATGGTCCCCCTCTTTCCCCTTCCTTATAGATGGTCCCCCTCTTTCCCCTTCCTTATAGATGGTCCCCCTCTTTCCCCCCTTATAGATGGTCCCCCTATCCCCCCCTTATAGATTGTCCCCCTCTCCCCCCCTTTAGATGGTCCCCCCTCTCCCCCCTTATAGATGGGCCCCTCTCCCCCCCTTATAGATGGTCCCCCTCTTTCCCCCCTCCCTTATAGATGGTCCCCCCTCTGTCCCCCCTCCCTTATAGATGGTCCCCCTCTCCCCACCCTTATAGATGGTCCCCCTCTTCCCTCCCTTATAGATGGTCCCCCTCTTTCCCCACCCCTTATAGATGGCCCCCTCTTCCCTCCTCTCCCCCCCCCTTAATAGATGGTCCCCCTCTTCCCTCTCCCCCCTTATAGATGGTCCCCCTCTTCCTCTCCACCCTTATAGATGGCCCCCCTCTTCCCTCTCCCCCCCCTTATAGATGGTCCCCCTATAGATGGTCCCCCCTCTTCCCTCTCTCTCCCCCCTTATATAATGGCCCCCCTCTTCCCTCTCCCCCCTTTAGATGGTCCCCCTCTTCCCTCTGCCCCCCCTATAGATGGTCCCCCCCTATAATGGTCCCCCTCCTCCCCCCCCCGCTTATAGATGGTCCCCCTCTTCCCCCCCCCCTATAGATCCCTCCCCCTCTCCCCCCTCTCCCTTATAGATGGTCCCCCTCTCCCCCCCTTATAGATGTCCCCCTCTCCCCCCTCCCTTATAGATGGTTCCCCTCTCCCCTCTCCCTTATAGATGGCCCCTTCTCCCTCCCTTATAGATGGTTCCCCTCTCCCCCCTCCCTTATAGATGGTCCCCCTCTTTCCCCCTTTATAGATGGTCGCCCTCTCCCCTCTCCCTTATAGATGGTCCCTCTCTCCCCCCTCCCCCCTTATAGATGGCCCTCTCCCCTCTCCCTTATAGATGGTCCCCCTCTCCCCCCCTTATAGATGGTCCCCCTCTTCCCCCCTCCCTTATAGATGGGCCCCCTCTCCCCTCTCCCTATAGATGGTCCCCCTCTCCCCCCTCCCTTATAGATGGTCCCCCTCTCCCCCCCTTATAGATGGTCCCCCTCTCCCTTATAGATGGTCCCTCTCTCCCCCCTCCCCCCTTATAGATGGTCCCCCTCTCCCCTCTCCCTTATAGATGGTCCCCCTCTCCCCTCTCCCTTATAGATGGTCCCCCTCTCCCCTCTCCCTTATAGATGGTCCCCCTCTCCCCCCCCTTATAAATGGCCCTCTCCCTTATAGATGGTCCCCCTCTCCCCCCTCCCTTATAGATGGTCCCCCTCTCCCTTATAGATGGTCCCCCTCTCCCCCCCTTATAGATGTCCCCCTCTCCCCTCTCCCTTATAGATGGTCCCCCTCTCTCCCCCCTCCCTTATAGATGGTCCCCCTCTCCCCCCCCCCTTATAGATGGTCCCCCTCTCCCCCCCCCTTATAGATGTCCCCCTCTCCCCCCTCCTTATAGATGGTTCCCCTCTCCCCCCCTTCCCTTATAGATGGTCCCCCTCTCCCCCTCCCTTATAGATGGTCCCCCTCTCCCCCCTCCCTTATAGATGGTCCCCCTCTCCCCCCCTTCCCTTATAGATGGTCCCCCTCTCCCCCCCTTCCCTTATAGATGGTCCCCCTCTCTCCCCTCCCTTATAGATGGTCCCCCTCTCTCCCCTCCCTTATAGATGGTCCCCTCTCCCTTATAGATGGTCCCCCTCTTCCGTCCCCCTCCCTTATAGATGGTCCCCCTCTTCCGTCCCCCTCCCTTATAGATGGTCCCCCTCTCCCCCCTTATAGATGGTCCCCCTCTCCCCCCTTATAGATGGTCCCCTCTCCCCCCTCCTTTATAGATGGTCCCCCTCTCTCCCCTCCCTTATAGATGGTCCCCCTCTCCCCCCCCCCCTTATAGATGGTCCCCCTCTCCCCCCTCCCTTATAGATTTTCCCCCTTTCCCCCCCCCCCCCTTATAGATGATCCCCCTCTTTCCCCCCCCCTTATAGATGGTCCCCCTCTCCCTTATAGATGGTCCTCCTCTGCTCCCCCCCCCTTATAGATGGTCCCCCTCTCTCTCCCCCCTTATAGATGGTCCCCCTCTCCCCTCTCCCTTATAGATGGTCCCCCTCTCCCCTCTCCCTTATAGATGGTCCCCCTCTTCCGTCCCCCTCCCTTATAGATGGTCCCCCTCTCCCCCCTTATAGATGGTCCCCCTCTCCCCCCTTATAGATGGTCCCCCTCTCCCCCCTTATAGATGGTCCCCTCTCCCCCCTCCCTTATAGATGGTCCCCCTCTCTCTCCCCCCTTATAGATGGTCCCCTCTCCCCCCTCCCTTATAGATGGTCCCCCTCTCCCCCCTCCCTTATAGATGGTCCCCCTCTCTCTCCCCCCTTATAGATGGTCCCCTCTCCCCCCTCCCTTATAGATGGTCCCCCTCTCCCACCTCCCTTATAGATGGTCCCCCTCTCCCCTCTCCCTTATAGATGGTCCCCCTCTCTCTCCCCCCTTATAGATGGTCCCCCTCTTCCCTCTCCCTTATAGATGGTCCCCCTCTTCCCTCTCCCTTATAGATGGTCCCCCTCTCTCTCCCCTCTCCCTTATAGATGGTCCCCCTCTTCCCTCTCCCTTATAGATGGTCCCCCTCTTCCCTCTCCCTTATAGATGGTCCCCCTCTCTCTCCCCTCTCCCTTATAGATGGTCCCCCTCTCTCTCCCCCCCTTATAGATGGTCCCCCTCTTCCCTCTCCCTTATAGATGGTCCCCCTCTCCCCTCTCCCTTATAGATGGTCCCCCTCTCTCTCCCCCCTTATAGATGGTCCCCCTCTCTCTCCTCCCTTATAGATGGTCCCCCTCTTCCCTCTCCCTTATAGATGGTCCCCCTCTCCCCTCTCCCTTATAGATGGTCCCCCTCTCCCCTCTCCCTTATAGATGGTCCCCCTCTCCCCTCTCCCTTATAGATGGTTCCCCTCTCCTCCCCCCCCTTATAGATGGTCCCCCTCTCCCCCCCCTTATAGATGGCCCCCTTCCCCCCCCCCCCTACCTTATAGATGGTCCCCCTCTTCCCTCTCCCTTATAGATGGTCCCCCTCTCCCCCCTCCTTTATAGATGGTCCCCCTCTCCCCCCCTTATAGATCGTCCCCCTCTTTCCCCCCTCCCTTATAGATGGTCCCCCTCTCCCCCCCCCCCCTGCACAGCAGATAAAACAAAAACAAAAAACAGCACACAACTCACCTGCCCTCCGTTCCCCCGTCGAGCCTCTCTGGTCTGGTCCCGGCTGATGTGCGGCTGCCCGGGGTGTCCCGTCCTGTCCCCGGCAGCACGCGCATCAGAGAGCTCCCCGTGCGCCTGTGGCTGTGACTTCCGGCGCACAGGGAGCTCTCTGATGCGCGCGCTGCCGGGGACAGGACGGGACACCCCCGGCAGCCACACATCAGCCAGGGGACTACGGCTGCATTCCCACGTTCCGTCATCCTGACGGATCACGGACGTGGAATGCCGTTACCGGAGACCCCCACGCCCTGGCAGCATCTGTAATTAGATGCTGGGAGCGGGGGAGACTGTATTCATAAGCGCCGCACTGTAGTAACAGCACCGCGTGGCTGATTCATTACACCGCGGCGCTTATGAATACAGTCTCCCCGCTCCCAGCATCTCATTACAGATGCTGTCCGGGCGCGGGGGTCTCTGGTACATGGTACAATCAGTGGCGGATTATAATGTGGGCGGCCGCCCGAACCGCCCATATTATAATCTGCCACTGAATGCCGCCCCCAGGGGCGTAGCTAATGTCTCTTGGGCCCTGGTGCAAGAGGTCAACTTGGGCCCCCCCCTTTCTCCATGCTGTTGGTATATATATATCTCAAGACTGATATTACCAATAATACCAGTATACAGGAAATATTATCACCGCCATACTGTTACTAAACAAATCCTGTTTACTGAGACCAATATTGCCAATATTACCAGTACACAAGGGGAAATATTACCGCCACTCCACAACCATCACCACCATATTGTTACTGACCAAATCCAGTATACTAAATCCAATAAAACACAGTACCAGATAACAAGTAACAAATAATACCACCACATAGTGACTAACACCACCACATACTGACTAACACCACCACATACTGACTAACACCACCACATACTGACTAACACCACCGCTGCTACTGACTAATACCACCACATACTGACTAATACCACCACATACTGACTAACACCACCGCTGCTACTGAATATAATCCTCTGTACATAGACCAATATCACTTCATACAGTCATATAGAGGTGGACGCACTGTACACAGTCTCTATACACCATTACATTACTGTGCAGTTATATCAGGTGACTCACAGGGGACGTCTTCTCTGATCGGAGTTCTTTCCTTATCTTCTTCTCCATCTGCCCTGGGCCGTTATGAGAACTTCTCCGAGCCACGAATCCACAGAATCTGCCAGACAGACATATTAGTCTCCTCACACTGACACCATCTCCATCTCTATACACACTGCACATGTGTACTGTCCTCTTTACACCCTCATTTAGTAGGTAGCCCTGGCACTGTGTGACCCCCCTTACAGTACATGCCCCCCTCTGTGCATGCCCTATTGTATACACCCCCATGTAGTCCACCTTATAGATGGCCCCCAATGTTTCCCCCTTATAGATGGCCCCCTGTGTTGTCCCCTCCTCCTGCCCCTTCATCACCATACTACTACCCCTTTCATCCTCCTGCCCCTTCATCACCATACTACTACCCCTTTCATCCTCCTGCTCCTCCATTATCATACTACTACCCCTTTCATCCTCCTGCCCTTTCATTATCATACCACTACACCCCCCCCATCATCCTCTTGTTCCTTCATCATACCACTACACCCCCATCATCCTCTTGTTCCTTCATCATACCACTACACCCCTCATCATCCTCTTGTTCCTTCATCATACCACTACACCCCTCATCATCCTCTTGTTCCTTCATCATACCACTACACCCCCATCATCCTCTTGTTCCATCATCATACCACTACACCCCCCATCATCCTCTTGTTCCTTCATCATACCACTACACCCCCATCATCCTCTTGTTCCATCATCATACCACTACACCCCCCATCATGCCCTTTAAAACTAAAAAATCTTTACTCACCTGAATGGTTCCTCTAGTCTTCTTGTCACGCGCGCTGGCGGGCTTACCGCGGCTGGGGAGCGGGGCTTCCAGCGGAGGGGGCGGAGCTGCACGGGACCTGTTTTTTTGCCCTCAAGATGCTCCCAGCCCCCCAAGTCAGCCGGCCCGTCCCAGCCGCCTCTTGTGATCGCAGGCAAAACATTGCTTGCGGTCACAAGAGGGAGTGGGATGGGAGCAGTACAGTGGCAAGGGGGGGCTTCGCGGACCCCCCCTTGGTAGCGCCCCGTCGCGGCGGCGACCGTATTAGCTACGCCACTGGCCGCCCCCATGATAACAGCTGGTGGCGCCGCGTGAGGCAGACGACTCAGGTCGCCTCATCATTGCGGCGTCACTGCTGCTATATCAGTCGCTTGTTTTTCAACATGTTGAAAAACAAGCGACTGCAACGATCAGCCGACATGAACGATGCACTTCCACCGGACGATTATCGTTCGTAGCGGCCGATATTGGGTGAATACGGACGATAATCGTTCCGTGGAATAGGGCCTTAAGGTGGAAAGGATGAGAAAGATAAGAAAGTACAGACTGTGGAGTATGATGCTGCCCATCACCCCTCACCCCACAATTACATACACCCCAACACTGCTGACCCCCTCAGTGACCCCCCCTGCAGACAGCGGCAGCACTTACAGGGCGGCTCTCCTCAGCTGTGTGCAGGCCGGGGCGGGGGAGGAGCTGCTGCCTGTGCTGGATGCTCTGCAGAGCTGCAGGGGGAAGGTGGGGAAGACCTGCTGCCTCCTCTATCCTCTTCCCTGTACACAGGCCACAAAGGAGCCGCCAGGAGCCCGGTGCTGTGTGTGTGGTGAGAGAGGGAGGGCGCCCCCTAGCTGTCAGCACCCCGTGCAGTGGCCTGGCCTGCACGGTGCTAGAAACGGCCCTTGGTATAACATAGCCTAGGCCAAACTATACCCCGGGCTGTAACATAGCCTAGGCCAGACTATACCCCGGGGTGTAACATAGCCTAGGCCAGACTATACCCCAGGGTGTAACATAGCCTAGGCCAGACTATACCCCAGGGTGTAACATAGCCTAGGCCAAACTATACCCCGGGGTGTAACATAGCCTAGGCCAGACTATACCCCGGGGTGTAACATAGCCTAGGCCAGACTATACCCCGGGGTGTAACATAGCCTAGGCCAAACTATACCCCGGGGTGTAACATAGCCTAGACCAGACTATACCCCGGGGTGTAACATAGCCTAGGCCAAACTATACCCCGGGGTGTAACATAGCCTAGGCCAGACTATACCCCGGGCTGTAACATAGCCTAGACCAAACTATACCCCGGGGTGTAACATAGCCTAGGCCAAACTATACCCCGGGCTGTAACATAGCCTAGGCCAGACTATACCCCGGGGTGTAACATAGCCTAGGCCAGACTATACCCCGGGCTGTAACATAGCCTAGGCCAGACTATACCCTGGGGTGTAACATAGCCTAGGCCAGACTATACCCCGGGCTGTAACATAGCCTAGGCCAGACTATACCCCGGGCTGTAACATAGCCTAGGCCAAACTATACCCCGGGGTGTAACATAGCCTAGGCCAGACTATACCCCGGGGTGTAACATAGCCTAGGCCAGACTATACCCCGGGGTGTAACATAGCTTAGGCCAGACTATACCCCGGGGTGTAACATAGCCTAGGCCAGACTATACCACGGGGGTGTAACATAGCCTAGGCCAAACTATACCCCGGGGTGTAACATAGCCTAGGCCAGACTATACCCCGGGGTGTAACATAGCCTAGGCCAGACTATACCCCGGGGTGTAACATAGCCTAAGCCAGAGTATACCCCAGGGTGTAACATAGCCTAGGCCAGACTATACCCCGGGGTGTAACATAGCCTAGGCCAGACTATACCCCGGAATGTAACATAGCATAGGCCAGACTATACCCCGGGGTGTAACATAGCCTAGGCCAGACTATACCCCGGCGTGTAACATAGCCTAGGCCACACTATACCCTGGGGTGTAACATAGCCTAGGCCAAACTATACCCCGGGGTGTAACATAGCCTAGGCCACACTATACCCCGGTGTGTAACATAGCCTAGGCCAGACTATACCCCGGGGTGTAACATAGCCTAGGCCAGACTATACCCCGGGGGTGTAACATAGCCTAGGCCAAACTATACCCCGGGGTGTAACATAGCCTAGGCCAGACTATACCCCGGGTGTAACATAGCCTAGGCCAGACTATACCCTGGGGTGTAACATAGCCTAGACCAGACTATACCCCAGGGTGTAACATAGCCTAGGCCAGACTATACCCTGGGGTGTAACATAGCCTAGGCCAAACTATGCCCCAGGGTGTAACATAGCCTAGGCCAGACTATACCCCGGGGTGTAACATAGCCTAGGCCAGACTATACCCCGGGGTGTAACATAGCCTAGGCCAAACTGTACCCCAGGGTGTAACATAGCCTAGGCCAGACTATACTCAGGGGTGTAACATAGCCTAGGCCAGACTATACCCCAGGGTGTAACATAGCCTAGGCCAGACTATACCCCAGGGTGTAACATAGCCTAGGCCAGACTATACCCCGGGCTGTAACACAGCCTAGGCCAGACTATACCCCGGGGTGTAACATACAGACTATACCCCGGGGTGTAACATAGCCTAGGCCAGAGTATACCCCGGGGTGTAACATAGCCTAGGCCAAACTATACCCTGGGGTGTAACATAGCCTAGGCCAGACTATACCCCGGGGTGTAACATAGCCTAGGCCAGACTATACCCCGGGGTGTAACATAGCCTAGGCCAGACTATACCCCGGGGTGTAACATAGCCTAGACCAGACTATACCCCGGGGTGTAACATAGCCTAGGCCAAACTATACCCCGGGCTGTAACATAGCCTAGGCCAGACTATACCCCGGGGTGTAACATAGCCTAGGCCAGAGTATACCCCGGGGTGTAACATAGCCTAGGCCAAACTATACCCTGGGGTGTAACATAGCCTAGGCCAGACTATACCCCGGGGTGTAACATAGCCTAGGCCAGACTATACCCCGGGCTGTAACATAGCCTAGGCCAGACTATACCCCGGGGTGTAACATAGCCTAGGCCAGACTATACCCCGGGGTGTAACATAGCCTAGGCCAGACTATACCCCGGGGTGTAACATAGCCTAGACCAGACTATACCCCGGGGTGTAACATAGCCTAGGCCAAACTATACCCCGGGCTGTAACATAGCCTAGGCCAGACTATACCCCGGGGTGTAACATAGCCTAGGCCAGACTATACCCCGGGGGTGTAACATAGCCTAGGCCAAACTATACCCCGGGGTGTAACATAGCCTAGGCCAGACTATACCCCGGGGGTGTAACATAGCCTAGGCCAAACTATACCCCGGGGTGTAACATAGCCTAGGCCAGACTATACCCCGGGTGTAACATAGCCTAGGCCAGACTATACCCTGGGGTGTAACATAGCCTAGACCAGACTATACCCCAGGGTGTAACATAGCCTAGGCCAGACTATACCCCGGGGTGTAACATAGCCTAGGCCAGACTATACCCCGGGGTGTAACATAGCCTAGGCCAAACTGTACCCCAGGGTGTAACATAGCCTAGACCAGACTATACCCCGGGGTGTAACATAGCATAGGCCAGACTATACCCCGGGGTGTAACATAGCCTAGGCCAGACTATACCCCGGGGTGTAACATAGCCTAGACCAGACTATACCCCGGGGTGTAACATAGCCTAGGCCAAACTATACCCCGGGCTGTAACATAGCCTAGGCCAGACTATACCCCGGGGTGTAACATAGCCTAGGCCAGACTATACCCCGGGGGTGTAACATAGCCTAGGCCAAACTATACCCCGGGGTGTAACATAGCCTAGGCCAGACTATACCCCGGGGGTGTAACATAGCCTAGGCCAAACTATACCCCGGGGTGTAACATAGCCTAGGCCAGACTATACCCCGGGTGTAACATAGCCTAGGCCAGACTATACCCTGGGGTGTAACATAGCCTAGGCCAAACTATGCCCCAGGGTGTAACATAGCCTAGGCCAGACTATACCCCGGGGTGTAACATAGCCTAGGCCAGACTATACCCCGGGGTGTAACATAGCCTAGGCCAAACTGTACCCCAGGGTGTAACATAGCCTAGGCCAGACTATACTCAGGGGTGTAACATAGCCTAGGCCAGACTATACCCCAGGGTGTGACATAGCATAGGCCAGACTATACCCCGGGCTGTAACACAGCCTAGGCCAGACTATACCCCGGGGTGTAACATAGCCTAGGCCAGAGTATACCCCGGGGTGTAACATAGCCTAGACCAGACTATACCCCAGGGTGTAACATAGCCTAGGCCAAACTATACCCCGGGGTGTAACATAGCCTAGGCCAGACTATACCCCGGGGTGTAACATAGCCTAGACCAGACTATACCCATCAAGGTAATAAAGTCACTTTATTGGTTTTCTTACACTGTCTGTGGAAAGTGTGCTGTCTCTGATCTTTGCAGGACTTCTGTGTCACCTGATCGGTGTATTACATGTGCTGATCGGTGTATTACATGTGCTGATCGGTGTATTACATGTGCTGATCGGTGTATTACATGTGCTGATCGGTGTATTACATGTGCTGATCGGTGTATTACATGTGCTGATCGGTGTATTACATGTGCTGATCGGTGTATTACATGTGCTGATCGGTGTATTACATGTGCTGATCGGTGTATTACATGTGCTGATCGGTGTATTACATGTGCTGATCGGTGTATTACATGTGCTGATCGGTGTATTACATGTGCTGATCGGTGTATTACATGTGCTGATCGGTGTATTACATGTGCTGATCGGTGTATTACATGTGCTGATCGGTGTATTACACGCCATGTGCTGATCGGTGTATTACATGTGCTGATCGGTGTATTACATGTGCTGATCGGTGTATTACATGTGCTGATCGGTGTATTACATGTCATGTGCTGATCGGTGTATTACACGTCATGTGCTGATCGGTGTATTACACGTCATGTGCTGATCGGTGTATTACATGTCATGTGCTGATCGGTGTATTACACGTCATGTGCTGATCGGTGTATTACATGTGCTGATCGGTGTATTACACGTCATGTGCTGATCGGTGTATTACACCCCATGTGCTGATCGGTGTATTACACGTCATGTGCTGATCGGTGTATTACATGTCATGTGCTGATCGGTGTATTACATGTGCTGTGCTGATCGGTGTATTACATGTGCTGATCGGTGTATTACATGTGCTGTGCTGATCGGTGTATTACATGTGCTGATCGGTGTATTACATGTGCTGATCGGTGTATTACATGTGCTGATCGGTGTATTACATGTGCTGATCGGTGTATTACATGTGCTGATCGGTGTATTACATGTGCTGATCGGTGTATTACACGTCATGTGCTGATCGGTGTATTACATGTGCTGATCTGTGTATTACATGTGCTGATCTGTGTATTACATGTGCTGATCGGTGTATTACATGTGCTGATCGGTGTATTACATGTGCTGATCGGTGTATTACATGTGCTGATCGGTGTATTACATGTGCTGATCGGTGTATTACACGTCATGTGCTGATCGGTGTATTACACGCCATGTGCTGATCGGTGTATTACACGTCATGTGCTGATCGGTGTATTACATGTGCTGATCGGTGTATTACATGTGCTGATCGGTGTATTACATGTGCTGATCGCTGTATTACATGTGCTGATCGCTGTATTACATGTGCTGATCGGTGTATTACACGTCATGTGCTGATCGGTGTATTACATGTCATGTGCTGATCGCTGTATTACACGTCATGTGCTGATCGGTGTATTACACGTCATGTGCTGATCGGTGTATTACATGTGCTGATTGGTGTATTACATGTGCTGATCGGTGTATTACATGTGCTGATCGGTGTATTACATGTGCTGATCGGTGTATTACACGTCATGTGCTGATCGGTGTATTACACGTCATGTGCTGATTGGTGTATTACACGTCATGTGCTGATCGGTGTATTACATGTGCTGATCGGTGTATTACATGTGCTGATCGGTGTATTACATGTGCTGATCGGTGTATTACATGTGCTGATCGGTGTATTACATGTGCTGATCGGTGTATTACATGTGCTGATCGGTGTATTACATGTGCTGATCGGTGTATTACACGCCATGTGCTGATCGGTGTATTACACGTCATGTGCTGATCGGTGTATTACACGCCATGTGCTGATCGGTGTATTACATGTGCTGATCGGTGTATTACACGTCATGTGCTGATCGGTGTATTACATGTGCTGATCGGTGTATTACATGTGCTGATCGGTGTATTACACGTCATGTGCTGATCGGTGTATTACACGCCATGTGCTGATCGGTGTATTACATGTGCTGATCGGTGTATTACATGTGCTGATCGGTGTATTACATGTGCTGATCGGTGTATTACATGTGCTGATCGGTGTATTACATGTGCTGATCGGTGTATTACATGTGCTGATCGGTGTATTACATGTGCTGATCGGTGTATTACATGTGCTGATCGGTGTATTACATGTGCTGATCGGTGTATTACACGTCATGTGCTGATCGGTGTATTACACGCCATGTGCTGATCGGTGTATTACATGTGCTGATCGGTGTATTACATGTGCTGATCGGTGTATTACATGTGCTGATCGGTGTATTACACGCCATGTGCTGATCGGTGTATTACATGTGCTGATCGGTGTATTACATGTCATGTGCTGATCGGTGTATTACACGCCATGTGCTGATCGGTGTATTACATGTGCTGATCGGTGTATTACATGTGCTGATCGGTGTATTACATGTGCTGATCGGTGTATTACATGTGCTCATCGGTGTATTACATGTGCTGATCGGTGTATTACACGTCATGTGCTGATCGGTGTATTACATGTGCTGATCGCTGTATTACACGCCATGTGCTGATCGGTGTATTACATGTGCTGATCGGTGTATTACATGTGCTGATCGGTGTATTACATGTGCTGATCGGTGTATTACATGTGCTGATCGGTGTATTACATGTGCTGATCGGTGTATTACATGTGCCGATCGGTGTATTACATGTGCTGATCGGTGTATTACATGTGCTGATCGGTGTATTACATGTGCTGATCGGTGTATTACATGTGCTGATCGGTGTATTACACGTCATGTGCTGATCGCTGTATTACACGTCATGTGCTGATCGGTGTTTTACATGTGCTGATCGGTGTATTACACGTCATGTGCTGATCGGTGTATTACATGTGCTGATCGGTGTATTACATGTGCCGATCGGTGTATTACATGTGCTGATCGGTGTATTACATGTGCTGATCGGTGTATTACATGTCATGTGCTGATCGGTGTATTACATGTGCTGATCGGTGTATTACACGTCATGTGCTGATCGGTGTATTACATGTGCTGATCGGTGTATTACACGCCATGTGCTGATCGGTGTATTACACTCCATGTGCTGATCGGTGTATTACACGTCATGTGCTGATCGGTGTATTACACGTCATGTGCTGATCGGTGTATTACACGTCATGTGCTGATCGGTGTATTACACGCCATGTGCTGATCGGTGTATTACATGTGCTGATCGGTGTATTACATGTGCTGATCGGTGTATTACATGTGCTGATCGGTGTATTACACGCCATGTGCTGATCGGTGTATTACATGTGCTGATCGGTGTATTAGATGTGCTGATCGGTGTATTACATGTGCTGATCGGTGTATTACATGTGCTGATCGGTGTATTACACGCCATGTGCTGATCGGTGTATTACATGTGCTGATCGGTGTATTACATGTGCTGATCGGTGTATTACATGTGCTGATCGGTGTATTACACGCCATGTGCTGATCGGTGTATTACATGTGCTGATCGGTGTATTAGATGTGCTGATCGGTGTATTACATGTGCTGATCGGTGTATTACATGTGCTGATCGGTGTATTACACGTCATGTGCTGATCGGTGTATTACATGTGCTGATCGGTGTATTACATGTGCTGATCGGTGTATTACACGTCATGTGCTGATCGGTGTATTACATGTGCTGATCGGTGTATTACATGTGCTGATCGGTGTATTACACGTCATGTGCTGATCGGTGTATTACACCCCATGTGCTGATCGCTGTATTACACGTCATGTGCTGATCGGTGTATTACATGTGCTGATCGGTGTATTACACATCATGTGCTGATCGGTGTATTACATGCCATGTGCTGATCGGTGTATTACACGTCATGTGCTGATCGGTGTATTACATGTGCTGATCGGTGTATTACACGTCATGTGCTGATCGGTGTATTACATGTCATGTGCTGATCGGTGTATTACATGTGCTGATCGGTGTATTACATGTGCTGATCGGTGTATTACATGTGCTGATCGGTGTATTACATGTGCTGATCGGTGTATTACATGTGCTGATCGGTGTATTACACGCCATGTGCTGATCGGTGTATTACACGTCATGTGCTGATCGGTGTATTACACGCCATGTGCTGATCGGTGTATTACACCCCATGTGCTGATCGCTGTATTACACACCATGTGATGATCGGTGTATTACATGTGCTGATCGGTGTATTACACGTCATGTGCTGATCGGTGTATTACACGCCATGTGCTGATCGGTGTATTACATGTGCTGATCGGTGTATTACATGTGCTGATCGGTGTATTACACGCCATGTGCTGATCGGTGTATTACATGTGCTGATCGGTGTATTACATGTGCTGATCGGTGTATTACACGTCATGTGCTGATCGGTGTATTACACGCCATGTGCTGATCGGTGTATTACATGTGCTGATCGGTGTATTACATGTGCTGATCTGTGTATTACATGTGCTGATCGGTGTATTACATGTGCCGATCGGTGTATTACATGTGCTGATCGGTGTATTACATGTGCTGATCGGTGTATTACACGTCATGTGCTGATCGGTGTATTACATGTGCTGATCGGTGTATTACACGCCATGTGCTGATCGGTGTATTACATGTGCTGATCGGTGTATTACATGTGCTGATCGGTGTATTACACGTCATGTGCTGATCGGTGTATTACATGTGCTGATCGGTGTATTACATGTCATGTGCTGATCGGTGTATTACACGCCATGTGCTGATCGGTGTATTACACGTCATGTGCTGATCGGTGTATTACACGCCATGTGCTGATCGGTGTATTACACGCCATGTGCTGATCGGTGTATTACACGTCATGTGCTGATCGGTGTATTACATGTGCTGATCGGTGTATTACATGTGCTGATCGGTGTATTACATGTCATGTGCTGATCGGTGTATTACACGCCATGTGCTGATCGGTGTATTACACGTCATGTGCTGATCGGTGTATTACATGTGCTGATCGGTGTATTACATGTGCTGATCGGTGTATTACATGTGCTGATCGGTGTATTACATGTGCTGATCGGTGTATTACACGCCATGTGCTGATCGGTGTATTACATGTTCTGATCGGTGTATTACACGCCATGTGCTGATCGGTGTATTACATGTGCTGATCGGTGTATTACACGTCATGTGCTGATCGGTGTATTACACGCCATGTGCTGATCGGTGTATTACATGTGCTGATCGGTGTATTACATGTGCTGATCGGTGTATTACACGTCATGTGCTGATCGGTGTATTACATGTGCTGATCGGTGTATTACACGTCATGTGCTGATCGGTGTATTACATGTGCTGATCGGTGTATTACACGTCATGTGCTGATCGGTGTATTACATGTGCTGATCGGTGTATTACATGTGCTGATCGGTGTATTACACGTCATGTGCTGATCGGTGTATTACACGCCATGTGCTGATCGGTGTATTACACGTCATGTGCTGATCGGTGTATTACATGTGCTGATCGGTGTATTACACGTCATGTGCTGATCGGTGTATTACATGTGCTGATCGGTGTATTACACGTCATGTGCTGATCGGTGTATTACATGTGCTGATCGGTGTATTACACGTCATGTGCTGATCGGTGTATTACATGTGCTGATCGGTATATTACACGCCATGTGCTGATCGGTGTATTACATGTGCTGATCGGTGTATTACATGTGCTGATCGGTGTATTACATGTGCTGATCGGTGTATTACATGTCATGTGCTGATCGGTGTATTACACGTCATGTGCTGATCGGTGTATTACATGTGCTGATCGGTGTATTACACGTCATGTGCTGATCGGTGTATTACATGTCATGTGCTGATCGGTGTATTACATGTGCTGATCGGTGTATTACACACCATGTGCTGATCGCTGTATTACACGTCATGTGCTGATCGGTGTATTACACGTCATGTGCTGATCGGTATATTACACACCATGTGCTGATCGGTGTATTACACGCCATGTGCTGATCGGTGTATTACATGTGCTGATCGGTGTATTACATGTGCGGATCGGTGTATTACACGCCATGTGCTGATCGGTGTATTACATGTGCTGATCGGTGTATTAGATGTGCTGATCGGTGTATTACATGTGCTGATCGGTGTATTACATGTGCTGATCGGTGTATTACATGTGCTGATCGGTGTATTACATGTGCTGATCGGTGTATTACATGTGCTGATCGGTGTATTACACGTCATGTGCTGATCGGTGTATTACACGTCATGTGCTGATCGGTGTATTACATGTGCTGATCGGTGTATTACATGTGCTGATCGGTGTATTACATGTGCTGATCGGTGTATTACATGTGCTGATCGGTGTATTACACGTCATGTGCTGATCGCTGTATTACACGTCCTGTGCTGATCGCTGTATTACACGTCATGTGCTGATCGGTGTATTACATGTGCTGATCGGTGTATTACATGTGCTGATCGGTGTATTACATGTGCTGATCGGTGTATTACATGTGCTGATCGGTGTATTACATGTGCTGATCGCTGTATTACATGTGCTGATCGGTGTATTACATGTGCTGATCGGTGTATTACATGTGCTGATCGGTGTATTACACGCCATGTGCTGATCGGTGTATTACACGCCATGTGCTGATCGGTGTATTACACGTCCTGTGCTGATCGCTGTATTACACGTCATGTGCTGATCGGTGTATTACATGTGCTGATCGGTGTATTACATGTGCTGATCGGTGTATTACATGTGCTGATCGGTGTATTACATGTGCTGATCGGTGTATTACATGTACTGATCGGTGTATTACATGTGCTGATCGGTGTATTACATGTGCTGATCGGTGTATTACACGTCATGTGCTGATCGGTGTATTACACGTCATGTGCTGATCGGTGTATTACATGTGCTGATCGGTGTATTACACGTCATGTGCTGATCGGTGTATTACATGTGCTGATCGGTGTATTACACCCCATGTGCTGATCGCTGTATTACATGCCATGTGCTGATCGGTGTATTACATGTGCTGATCGGTGTATTACATATCATGTGCTGATCGGTGTATTACACGTCATGTGCTGATCGGTGTATTACACGTCATGTGCTGATCGGTGTATTACATGTCATGTGCTGATCGGTGTATTACACGCCATGTGCTGATCGGTGTATTACACGCCATGTGCTGATCGGTGTATTACATGTGCTGATCGGTGTATTACATGTGCTGATCGGTGTATTACACGTCATGTGCTGATCGGTGTATTACATGTGCTGATCGGTGTATTACATGTGCTGATCGGTGTATTACATGTGCTGATCGGTGTATTACATGTGCTGATCGGTGTATTACACGTCATGTGCTGATCGGTGTATTACATGTGCTGATCGGTGTATTACACGTCATGTGCTGATCGGTGTATTACACGCCATGTGCTGATCGGTGTATTACATGTGCTGATCGGTGTATTACACGCCATGTGCTGATCGGTGTATTACATGTGCTGATCGGTGTATTACACGCTATGTGCTGATCGGTGTATTACATGTGCTGATCGGTGTATTACACGCCATGTGCTGATCAGTGTATTACACGTCATGTGCTGATCGGTGTATTACATGTGCTGATCGGTGTATTACACGCCATGTGCTGATCGGTGTATTACATGTGCTGATCGGTGTATTACACGCCATGTGCTGATCGGTGTATTACATGTGCTGATCGGTGTATTACATGTGCTGATCGGTGTATTACATGTGCTGATCGCTGTATTACACGCCATGTGCTGATCGGTGTATTACATGTGCTGATCGGTGTATTACATGTGCTGATCGGTGTATTACATGTGCTGATCGGTGTATTACACGTCATGTGCTGATCGGTGTATTACACGTCATGTGCTGATCGGTGTATTACATGTGCTGATCGGTGTATTACACGTCATGTGCTGATCGGTGTATTACATGTGCTGATCGGTGTATTACACCCCATGTGCTGATCGCTGTATTACATGCCATGTGCTGATCGGTGTATTACATGTGCTGATCGGTGTATTACATATCATGTGCTGATCGGTGTATTACACGTCATGTGCTGATCGGTGTATTACACGTCATGTGCTGATCGGTGTATTACATGTCATGTGCTGATCGGTGTATTACACGCCATGTGCTGATCGGTGTATTACACGCCATGTGCTGATCGGTGTATTACATGTGCTGATCGGTGTATTACATGTGCTGATCGGTGTATTACATGTGCTGATCGGTGTATTACACGTCATGTGCTGATCGGTGTATTACATGTGCTGATCGGTGTATTACATGTGCTGATCGGTGTATTACATGTGCTGATCGGTGTATTACATGTGCTGATCGGTGTATTACACGTCATGTGCTGATCGGTGTATTACATGTGCTGATCTGTGTATTACACGTCATGTGCTGATCGGTGTATTACACGCCATGTGCTGATCGGTGTATTACATGTGCTGATCGGTGTATTACACGCCATGTGCTGATCGGTGTATTACATGTGCTGATCGGTGTATTACACGCTATGTGCTGATCGGTGTATTACATGTGCTGATCGGTGTATTACACGCCATGTGCTGATCAGTGTATTACACGTCATGTGCTGATCGGTGTATTACATGTGCTGATCGGTGTATTACACGCCATGTGCTGATCGGTGTATTACATGTGCTGATCGGTGTATTACACGCCATGTGCTGATCGGTGTATTACATGTGCTGATCGGTGTATTACATGTGCTGATCGGTGTATTACATGTGCTGATCGGTGTATTACACGTCATGTGCTGATCGGTGTATTACACGTCATTTGCTGATCCGTGTATTACATGTGATGATCAGTGTATTACATGTGCTGATCGGTGTATTACATGTGCTGATCGGTGTATTACATGTGCTGATCGGTGTATTACATCCCATGTGCTGATCGGTGTATTACATGTGCTGATCGGTGTATTACATGTGCTGATCGGTGTATTACATGTGCTGATCGGTGTATTACACGTCATGTGCTGATCGGTGTATTACATGTGCTGATCGGTGTATTACACGTCATGTGCTGATCGGTGTATTACATGTGCTGATCGGTGTATTACATGTGCTGATCGGTGTATTACATGTCATGTGCTGATCGGTGTATTACATGTGCTGATCGGTGTATTACATGTGCTGATCGGTGTATTACATGTGCTGATCGGTGTATTACATGTGCTGATCGGTGTATTACATGTGCTCATCGGTGTATTACATGTGCTGATCGGTGTATTACACGTCATGTGCTGATCGGTGTATTACATGTGCTGATCGGTGTATTACACGTCATGTGCTGATCGGTGTATTACATGTGCTGATCGGTGTATTACATGTGCTGATCGGTGTATTACATGTGCTGATCGGTGTATTACATGTCATGTGCTGATCGGTGTATTACATGTGCTGATCGGTGTATTACATGTGCTGATCGTGTATTACACGTCATGTGCTGATCGTTGTATTACACGTCATGTGCTGATCGGTGTATTACACGTCATGTGCTGATCGGTGTATTACACGCCATGTGCTGATCGGTGTATTACATGTGCTGATCGGTGTATTACATGTGCTGATCGGTGTATTACATGTGCTGATCGGTGTATTACATGTGCTGATCGGTATATTACATGTGCTGATCGGTATATTACATGTGCTGATCGGTGTATTACACGTCATGTGCTGATCGGTGTATTACATGTGCTGATCGGTGTATTACACACCATGTGCTGATCGGTGTATTACATGTGCTGATCGGTGTATTACACGTCATGTGCTGATCGGTGTATTACACGTCATGTGCTGATCGGTGTATTACATGTGCTGATCGGTGTATTACATGTGCTGATCGGTGTATTACATGTGCTGATCGGTGTATTACACGCCATGTGCTGATCGGTGTATTACACGTCATGTGCTGATCGGTGTATTACACGTCATGTGCTGATCGGTGTATTACATGTGCTGATCGGTGTATTACATGTGCTGATCGGTGTATTACATGTGCTGATCGGTGTATTACATGTCATGTGCTGATCGGTGTATTACATGTGCTGATCGGTGTATTACATGTGCTGATCGGTGTATTACATGTGCTGATCGGTGTATTACATGTGCTCATCGGTGTATTACATGTGCTGATCGGTGTATTACATCCCATGTGCTGATCGGTGTATTACATGTGCTGATCGGTGTATTACATGTGCTGATCGGTGTATTACACGTCATGTGCTGATCGGTGTATTACATGTGCTGATCGGTGTATTACATGTCATGTGCTGATCGGTGTATTACATGTGCTGATCGGTGTATTACATGTGCTGATCGGTGTATTACACGTCATGTGCTGATCGGTGTATTACATGTGCTGATCGGTGTATTACATGTGCTGATCTGTGTATTACATGTGCTGATCGGTGTATTACACGCCATGTGCTGATCGGTGTATTACATGTGCTGATCGGTGTATTACATGTGCTGATCGGTGTATTACATGTGCTGATCGGTGTATTACATGTGCTGATCGGTGTATTACATGTGCTGATCGGTGTATTACATGTGCTGATCGGTATATTACATGTGCTGATCGGTGTATTACATGTCATGTGCTGATCGGTGTATTACATGTGCTGATCGGTGTATTACACGCCATGTGCTGATCGGTGTATTACACGCCATGTGCTGATCGGTGTATTACATGTGCTGATCAAAGTATTACATGTGCTGATCGGTGTATTACACGTCATGTGCTGATCGGTGTATTACATGTGCTGATCGGTGTATTACATGTGCTGATCGGTGTATTACATGTGCTGATCGGTGTATTACATGTGCTGATCGGTGTATTACACGTCATGTGCTGATCGGTGTATTACATGTGCTGATCGGTGTATTACACGCCATGTGCTGATCAGTGTATTACACCCCGTGTGCTGATCGGTGTATTACATGTGCTGATCGGTGTATTACATGTGCTGATCGGTGTATTACATGTGCTGATCGGTGTATTACATGTGCTGATCGGTGTATTACATGTGGTGATCGGTGTATTACACGCCGTGTGCTGATCGGTGTATTACATGTGCTGATCGGTGTATTACACGCCATGTGCTGATCGGTGTATTACATGTGCTGATCGGTGTATTACACGCCATGTGCTGATCGGTGTATTACACGCCATGTGCTGATCGGTGTATTACACGTCATGTGCTGATCGGTGTATTACATGTGCTGATCGGTGTATTACATGTGCTGATCGGAGTATTACACGTCATGTGCTGATCGGTGTATTACATGTGCTGATCGGTGTATTACATGTGCTGATCGGTGTATTACATGTGCTGATCGGTGTATTACACGCCATGTGCTGATCGGTGTATTACATGTGCTGATCGGTGTATTACACGCCATGTGCTGATCGGTGTATTACATGTGCTGATCGGTGTATTACATGTGCTGATCGGTGTATTACATGTGCTGATCGGTGTATTACATGTGCTGATCGGTGTATTACACGCCATGTGCTGATCGGTGTATTACATGTGCTGATCGGTGTATTACACGCCATGTGCTGATCAGTGTATTACATGTGCTGATCGGTGTATTACATGTGCTGATCGCTGTATTACACGTCATGTGCTGATCAGTGTATTACATGTGCTGATCGGTGTATTACATGTGCTGATCGGTGTATTACATGTGCTGATCGGTGTATTACACGCCATGTGCTGATCGGTGTATTACATGTGCTGATCGGTGTATTACACACCATGTGCTGATCGGTGTATTACATGTGCTGATCGGTGTATTACACGTCATGTGCTGATCGGTGTATTACATGTGCTGATCGGTGTATTACATGTGCTGATCGGAGTATTACACGTCATGTGCTGATCGGTGTATTACATGTGCTGATCGGTGTATTACATGTGCTGATCGGTGTATTACATGTGCTGATCGATGTATTACATGTGCTGATCGGTGTATTACATGTGCTGATCGGTGTATTACATGTGCTGATCGGTGTATTACACGTCATGTGCTGATCGGTGTATTACATGTGCTGATCGGTGTATTACATGTGCTGATCGGTGTATTACATGTACTGATCGGTGTATTACACGTCATGTGCTGATCGGTGTATTACACGTCATGTGCTGATCGGTGTATTACATGTGCTGATCGGTGTATTACATGTGCTGATCGGTGTATTACATGTGCTGATCGGTGTATTACACGCCATGTGCTGATCGGTGTATTACATGTGCTGATCGGTGTATTACATGTGCTGATCGGTGTATTACACGTCATGTGCTGATCGGTGTATTACATGTGCTGATCGGTGTATTACATGTGCTGATCGGTGTATTACACGTCATGTGCTGATCGGTGTATTACATGTGCTGATCGGTGTATTACATGTGCTGATCGGTGTATTACATGTGCTGATCGGTGTATTACACGCCATGTGCTGATCGGTGTATTACACGTCATGTGCTGATCGGTGTATTACATGTGCTGATCTGTGTATTACATGTGCTGATCGGTGTATTACATGTGCTGATCGGTGTATTACACGCCATGTGCTGATCGGTGTATTACATGTGCTGATCGGTGTATTACATGTCATGTGCTGATCGGTGTATTACATGTACTGATCGGTGTATTACATGTGCTGATCGGTGTATTACATGTGCTGATCTGTGTATTACACGCCATGTGCTGATCGGTGTATTACATGTGCTGATCGGTGTATTACATGTGCTGATCGGTGTATTACACGTCATGTGCTGATCGGTGTATTACATGTGCTGATCGGTGTATTACATGTGCTGATCGGTGTATTACATGTGCTGATCGGTGTATTACATGTGCTGATCGGTGTATTACATGTGCTGATCGGTGTATTACATGTGCTGATCGGTGTATTACATGTGCTGATCGGTGTATTACACGCCATGTGCTGATCGGTGTATTACATGTGCTGATCGGTGTATTACATGTGCTGATCTGTGTATTACACGCCATGTGCTGATCGGTGTATTACATGTGCTGATCGGTGTATTACATGTGCTGATCGGTGTATTACATGTGCTGATCGGTGTATTACATGTCATGTGCTGATCGGTGTATTACAGGTCATATGTGTGCCCTCTGTATATAATACTGCCTCTGTAGAGCATCTCCCCTATCAGCATTAGCCTCTGCAGAGCATCCTTCTGGCCAGGGAAGGGTTATTCTGTTCTGCGCATTCAGCTTCCCCCCCCCCCCCCCCCTCCTCTCAAGGTCAGCAGCTTCAGGGACCCATGACCATGAATAGAACCTTCTTCCCAGCTGTATATAAAGCTATGCAGAGCACTGTATATTGGTGTCAGTGGGTGCAGAGCAGTGTATGTTGGTGTCAGTGGGTGCAGAGCACTGTATATTGGCATCAGTGGGTGCAGAGCACTGTATATTGCTGTCAGTGGGTGCAGAGCACTATATCTTGGTGTCAGTGGGTGCAGAGCACTGTATATTGGTGTCAGTGGGTGCAGAGCACTGTATATTGGTGTCACTGGGTGCAGAACACTGTGTATTGGCTTCAGTAGGTGCGGACCACTGTATTTTGGTGTCAGTGGGTGCAGAGCACTGTATGTTGGTTTCAGTCGGTGCAGAGCTCTGTATGTTGGTTTCACTGGATAGAGAGCACTGTATATTGGTGTCAGTGGGTGCAGAGCACTGTATATTGGTGCCAGTGGGTTCAGAACACTGTATATTGGTGTCAGTGGGTTCAGAGCACTGTATATTGGTGTCAGAGGCTGCAGAGCACTGTATCTTGGTGTCAGTGGGTGCAGAGCACTGTACGTTGGTGTCAGTGGGTGGAGAGCACTGTATTTTGGTGCCTTTCGGTGCAGAGCTATGCATGTTGGTGTCATTCGGTGCAGAGCACTGTATATTGGTGTCAGTAGGTGCAGAGCTCTAAATGTTGGCGTCACTGGGTGCAGAGCACTGTGTTTTGTGTCAGGGGTGCAGAGCAGTGTATGTTGTTGTCAGTTGGTGCAGAGCACTGTATGTTGTTGTCAGTTGGTGCAGAGCACTGTATATTGGTGTCAGTGGGTGCAGAGCACTGTATGTTGGCGTCAGTGGGTGCAGAGCACTGTATGGCGTCAGTGGGTGCAGAGCACTGTATGTTGGTATCAGTTGGTGCAGAGCACTGTATGTTGGTGTCAGTAGGTGCAGATCACTGTATGTTGTTGTCAGTTGGTGCAGAGCACTGTATATTGGTGTCAGTGGGTGCAGAGCACTGTATATTGGGTTCAGTAGGTGCAGATCACTGTATGTTGTTGTCAGTTGGTGCAGAGCACTGTATGTTGGTGTCAGTGGGTGCAGAGCACTGTATGTTGGTATTACTGGGTGCAGAGCACTGTATATTGGTGTCAGTGGGTGCAGAGCACTGTATGTTGGTGTCAGTGGGTGCAGAGCTCTGTATATTGGTGTCAGTAGGTGCAGAGCACTGTGTTTTGGTGTCAGTGGGTGCAGAGCTCTTTATATTGGTGTCATTTGGTGCAAAGCACTGTATATTGGTGTCGGTAGGTGCAGAGCACTGTATATTGATGTCAGTGGGTGCAGAGCACTGTATATTGGTGTCAATGTATGCAGAGTATTGTATATTGGTGTCAATGGGTAAACAGCACTTTATATTGGTGTCAGTTGGTGCAGAGCACTGTATATTGGTGTCACTGGGTGCAGAGCACTGTATATTGGGTTCAGTAGGTGCAGAGAACTTTATATTGGTGTCACTGGGTGCAGAGCACTGTATATTGGGTTCAGTGGGTGCAGAGCACTGTAAATTGGTGGCAGTGAGTACAGAGCACTGTATATTGGCGATATTGAGTGCAGAGCACTGTATGTTTGTATCAATGGGGGAAGAGCACTGTATGTTGGTGTCACTGGGTGCAGAGCATTGTATATTAGTGTCAGTGGGTGCAGATCACTGTATATTGGTGTCAGTGGGTTCAGAGCACTGTATATTGGTGTCACTGGGTGCAGAGCACTGTATATTGGTGTCAGTCGGTACAGAGCACTGTATATTGGTGCCAGTCGGTGCAGAGCACAGTACATTGGTTTTTGTGGGGTCAGAGCACTGTATGTGTTTGTCAGTGGGTGCAGAGCACAGTATATTGGTGTCACTGGGTGCAGAGCACTGTATATTGGTGTCAGTAGGTGCAGAGCTCTAAATGTTGGCGTCACTGGGTGCAGAGCACTGTGTTTTGTGTCAGGGGTGCAGAGCAGTGTATGTTGTTGTCAGTTGGTGCAGAGCACTGTATATTGGTGTCAGTGGGTGCAGAGCACTGTATGTTGGCGTCAGTGGGTGCAGAGCACTGTATGTTGGCGTCAGTGGGTGCAGAGCACTGTATGTTGGCGTCAGTGGTTGCAGAGCACTGTATGTTGGCGTCAGTGGGTGCAGAGCACTGTATGTTGGTGTCAGTGGGTGCAGAGCACTGTATGTTGGTGTCAGTGGGTGCAGAGCACTGTATGTTGGTATTACTGGGTGCAGAGCACTGTATGTTGGTGTCAGTGGGTGCAGAGCACTGTATATTGGTGTCAGTGCGTGCAGAGCACTGTACGTTGGTGTCAGTGGGTGGAGAGCTTTGTATGATGGTGTCAGTGGGTGCCGATCACTGTATATTGGTGTCAGTGAGTGCAGAGCACTGTAAATTGGTGTCAGTTTGCAGAGCACTGAATATTTGTGTCAGTTGGTACAGAGCACTGTATATTGGTGCCAGTCGGTGCAGAGCACAGTATGTTGGTTTTTGTGGGGTCAGAGCACTGTATGTGTTTGTCAGTGGGTGCAGAGCACAGTATATTGGTGTCACTGGGTGCAGAGTAGTGTATGTCAGTGTCAGTTGGTGCAGAGCACTGTATATTCGTGTCAGTGGGTCCAGAGCACTGTGTATTTGTGTCAGTGGGTGCAGAGCACTGTATGTTTGTATCAATGGGGGAAGAGCACTGTATGTTGGTGTCGGTTTGCAGAGCACTGTACCGTATATTGGTGTCAGTGGGTGCAGAGCACTGTATATTGGTGCCAGTGGGTGAAGAGCTCTGTATGTTGGTGTCAGTGGGTGCAGAGCACTATATATTGGTGTCAATGGGGGCAAAGCACAGTATGTTGCTGTCAGGGGGTGCAGAGCTTTGTATGATGGGGTCAGTGGATGCAGAGCACTGTTTGTTGGTGCCAATTGGTGCACAGCACTGTATATTGGTGTAGGTGGGTGCAGAGCACTGTATATTGGTGTCAGTGGGTGCAGAGCACAGTATATTGGTGTCACTGGGTGCAGAGTAGTGTATGTCAGTGTCAGTTAGTGCAGAGCACTGTATATTCGTGTCAGTGGGTCCAGAGCACTGTGTATTTGTGTCAGTGGGTGCAGAGCACTGTATGTTTGTATCAATGGGGGAAGAGCACTGTATGTTGGTGTCAGTTTGCAGAGCACTGTACCGTATATTGGTGTCAGTGGGTGCAGAGCACTGTATATTGGTGCCAGTGGGTGAAGAGCTCTGTATGTTGGTGTCAGTGGGTGCAGAGCACTATATATTGGTGTCAATGGGGGCAAAGCACAGTATGTTGCTGTCAGGGGGTGCAGAGCTTTGTATGATGGGGTCAGTGGATGCAGAGCACTGTTTGTTGGTGCCAATTGGTGCACAGCACTGTATATTGGTGTAGGTGGGTGCAGAGCACTGTATATTGGTGTCAGTGGGTGCAGAGCACTGTATATTGGTGTCAATGGGTGCAGAGCACTGTATGTTGGCGTCAGTGGGTGCAGAGCACTGTATGTTGGTGTCAGTTGGTGCAGAGCACTGTATATTGGTGTCAGTGGGTGCAGAGCACTGTATATTGGTGTCAGTCGGTGCAGAGCACTGTATTTTGGTGCCTTTCGGTGCAGAGCTATGCATGTTGGTGTCATTCGGTGCAGCGCACTGTATATTGGTGTCAGTGGGTGCAGAGCTCTAAATGTTGGCGTCACTGGGTGCAGAGCACTGTGGTTTGTGTCAGGGGTGCAGAGCAGTGTATGTTGTTGTCAGTTGGTGCAGAGCACTGTATATTGGTGTCAGTGGATGCAGAGCACTGTATGTTGGCGTCAGTGGGTGCAGAGCACTGTATGTTGGCGTCAGTGGGTGCAGAGCACTGTATGTTGGTGTCAGTTGGTGCAGAGCACTGTATGTTGGTGTCAGTGGGTGCAGAGCACTGTATGTTGGTGTCAGTGGGTGCAGAGCACTGTATGTTGGTGTCAGTGGGTGCAGACCACTGTATATTGGTGTCAGTAGGTGCAGAGCACTGTGTTTTGGTGTCAGTGGGTGCAGAGCTCTTTATATTGGTGTCATTTGGTGCAGAGCACTGTATATTGATGTCAGTGGGTGCAGAGCACTGTATATTGGTGTCAATGTATGCAGAGTATTGTATATTGGTGTCAATGGGTAAACAGCACTTTATATAGGTGTCAGTTGGTGCAGAGCACTGTATTTTGTTGTCAGTGGGTGCAGAGCACTGTATATTGTTGTCAGTGGGTGCAGAGCACTGTATATTGGTGTCAGTGGGTGCAAAGCACTGTATATTGGTGTCAGTGGGTGCAGAGGACTTTGTATTGGTGCCAGTCGATGCAGACCACTGTACATTGGTGTAACTGGGTGCAGAGCACTGTACGTTGGTGTCACTGGGTGCAGAACACTGTATATTGGTGTAACTGGGTGCAGAGCACTGTACGTTGGTGTCACTGGGTGCAGAACACTGTATATTGGCTTCAGTAGGTGCGGACCACTGTATATCGGTGTCAGTGGTGTCTGTATGTGCAGAGCACTGTATATTGGTGTCAGTGAGAGCAGAGCACTGTATATTGGTGTCAGTGGGTGCAGAGCACTGTATTTTGTTGTCAGTGGGTGCAGAGCACTGTATATTGGTGTCAGTGGGTGCAGAGCACTGTATATTGGCAACACTGAGTGCAGAGCACTGTATGTTGGTGTCAGTGGGTGCAGAGCACTGTATATTGGTGTCAGTGGGTGCAGAGCACTGTATATTGGTGTCAATGGGGGCAGAGCACGGTATGTTGCTGTCAGTGGGTGCAGAGAACTGTATATTGGTTTCAATGTATGCAGAGTACTGTATATTGGTGTCAGTGGGTAAACAGCATGGTATATTGGCGTCAGTGGGTGCAGAGCACTGTATATTAGTGTCAATGGGTTCAGAGCACTGTATATTTGCGTCAGTGGGTGCAGAGCACTGTATATTGGTGTCAGTGGGTGCAGAGCACTGTATATTGGTGTCAATGGGGGCAGAGCACGGTATGTTGCTGTCAGTGGGTGCAGAGAACTGTATATTGGTTTCAATGTATGCAGAGTACTGTATATTGGTGTCAGTGGGTAAACAGCATGGTATATTGGCGTCAGTGGGTGCAGAGCACTGTATATTAGTGTCAATGGGTTCAGAGCACTGTATATTTGCGTCAGTGGGTGCAGAGCACTGTATATTGGTGTCAATGAGTGGAGAGCACTGTATATTGGTGTCAGTGGGTGCAGAGCACTGTATATTGGTGTCAGTGGGTGCAGAGCACTGTATATTGGTGTCTGAAAGTGCAGAGCACTGTATGTTGGTGTCAGTGGGTGCAGAGCACTGTATATTGGCGTCACTGGGTGCAGAGCACTGTATATTGGTGTCAGTAGGTGCAGAAAACTATATTGGTGTCAGTAGGTGCAAAGAACTGTATATTGGTGTCTGAAAGTGCAGAGCACTGTATGTTGGTGTCGGTGGGTGCAGAGCACTGTATATTTGTGTAAGTGGGTGCAGAGCACTGTATATTGGTGTTGGGTGCCACTGGGTGCAGAGCATTGAATGTTGTTGTCAGTAGGTGCAGAGCACTGTATATTGTCAGTTGATGCAGAGCACTGTATGTTGGTGTCAGTGGGTCCAGAGCACTGTATATTGGTGTCAGTCGGTGCAGAGCACTGTGTATTGGTGTCAATGGGTGCAGAGCACTGTATATTGGGTTCAGTAGGTGCAGAGCACTTTATATTGGTGTCAGTGGGTGCAGAGTATTGTATATTGGTGATTGGTGCCAGTGGGTGCAGAGCACTGTATATTGGCGTCACTGGGTGCAGAGCACTGGATATTGGGTTCAGTAGGTGGAGTGCACTGTATATTGGTGTCAGTGGGTGCAGAGCACTGTATATTGGTGTCAGTGGGTGCAGAGCACTGTATATTGGCGCCAGTTGGTGCAGAGCAGTGTATATTGGTGTCAGTGGGTGCAGAGCACTGTATCTTGTTGTCAGTGGGTGCAGAGCACTGTATTGTGGTGTCAGTGGCTGCAGAGCAGTGTATATTGGTTTCAGTCGGTGCAGAGCACTGTATGTTGGTGTCAATGGGTGCAGAGCTCTGTATGTTGGTTTCACTGGATGGAGAGCACTGGATATTGGTGCCTGTGGTTGCAGAGCACTGTATATTGGCATAATTCGGTGCAGACCACTGTGTATTGGTGTCTGTAAGTGCAGAGCACTGTATATTGGTGTCAGTGAGAGCAGAGCACTGTATTATGGTGTAAGTGGGTTCAGAGCACTGTATATTGGTGTCAGAGGCTGCAGAACACTGTATATTGGCATCAGTGGGTGCAGAGCACTGCATATTGGTGTCAGTGGGTGCAGAGCAATGTATATTGGTGTCAGTGGGTTCAGAACACTGTATATTGGTGTAGGTCGGTGCAGAGCACTGCATATTGGTGTCAGTGGGGGCAGAGCACTGTATATTGGTGTCTGTAAGTGCAGAGCACTGTATATTGGCATCAGTGGGTGCAGAACATTGTGTATTGGCATCAGTGGGTGCAGAGCACTGTATATTGGTGTCACTGGGTGCAGAGCACTGTATATTGGTGTCACTGGGTGCAGAGGACTGTATGTTGGTGTCAGTGGGTGCAGAGCTCTGTATATTTGTGTAAGTGGGTGCAGAGCACTGTATATTGGTGATTGGTGCCACTAGGTGCAGAGCATTGAATGGTGGAGTCAGTAGGTGCAGAGCACTGTATATTGTTGTCAGTTGGTGCAGAGCACTGTATATTGGTGTCAATGGGTGCAGAGCACTGTATATTTGTGTCAGTCGGTGCAAAGCACTATTTATTGGTGCCAGTAGGTGAATAGCACAGTATATTGGTTTTAGTGGGGGCAGAGCACTGTATATTGGTGTCACTGGGTGCAGAGCATTGTATATTGGGTTCAGTAGGTGCAGAGCACTGTACGTTTGTGTCAGTGTGTGCAGAGCACTGTACGTTGGTGTCAGTGTGTGCAGAGCACTGCATGTTGGTGTCAGTAGATACAGAGCACTTTTTGTTGGTGCCAGTCGGTGCAGAGCACTGTATATTGGTGTAGGTGGGTGCAGAACACTGTATATTGGTGTCGATAGGTAAACATCACTGTATATTGGCGTCAGTGGGTGCAGAGCACTGTATTTTGGTGTCGATAGGTAAACATCACTGTATATTGGCGTCAGTGGGTGCAGAGCACTGTATTTTGGTGTCGATAGGTAAACATCAATGTATATTAGTGTCAAAGGGTTCAGAGCACTGTATTTTGGTGTCAGTGGGTGGAGAGCACTGAATGTTGGTGTCAGTGGGTGCAGAGCTCTGTATATTGTGGTCAGTGGGTGCAGAGCACTTTATATTGTTGTCAGTGTGTGCAGAGCACTGTATATTGGTGTCAGTGGGTGCGGAGCACTGTTTGTTGGTGTCAGTGGGTGCAGAGCACTGTATATTGGTGTCAGTGGGTGCAGAGCACTGTATATTGGTGTCAGTGGGTGCAGAGCTCTAAATGTTGGTGTCACTGGGTGCAGAGCACTGTGTATTGGTGTCAGAGGGTTCAGAGCAGTGTAATTTGTTATAAGTTGGTGCAGAGCACTGTATGTTGGTATCACTGGGTGCAGAGCACTGTATATCGGTTTCAGTGGATGCAGAGCACTGTATATTGGTGTCAGTGGGTGTAGAGCACTGAATGTTTGTGTCAATGAGTGCAGAGCACTGTATCTTTGTGTCAGTAGGTGCAGAGCACTGTATATTTGTGATTGGTGCCTGTGGGTGCAGAGCAGTGAATGTTGGTGTCAGTGGATGCAGAGCACTGAATGTTGGTGTCAGTGGCTGCAGAGCTCTGTATATTGATGTCAGTGGGTGCAGAGCACTGTATATTTTTGCCAGTGGGTGCAGAGCACTGTATATTTGTGTCAGTGGGTTCAGAGCACTGTATATTGGTGTCAGTCGGTGCAGAGCTTTGTATATTGGCGTCAGTCGGTGCAGAGCACTGTAGATTTGTGTTAGTGGGTGCAGAGCACTGTTGGTGTCAGTGGGTGCAGAGCACTGTACATTGGCATCATTGGATGCAGAGCACTGTATATTTGTGTCAGTGAGTGCAGAGCACTTTATATTGGTGATTGGTGCCAGTGGGTGCAGAGCACTGAATGTTGGTGTCAGTGGGTGCAGAGCACTGTATATTGGTGATTGGTGTCAGTGAGTGCAGAGCACTGTAAGTTGGGGATTGGTGTCAGTGGGTGCAGAGCACTGTATATTGGTGATTGGTGTCCAGGGCCAGATTAAAGAATGGGCACCAGGGGCACGTGCCTCGGGGCCCCCACCACAAAGGGGCCCTCTCCAACCCGATCCCGGAAGCAGGGTTCCAGGTTCTGGCTGGTGCATTTTTATTATTATTTTTTTCAACCCCTCTCTGCTGCCCCCCACCGGTAATGTCCGTGCCCGGGGGGGGTGGGGGGGGGGGGTGGTTGCGTGGTGTCAGCCGCGTGAGCTTGCAGCAGACAGCCTGTTACACACAGGCAAGGAAGCTCACAGCAGCAGTCCGCAGTGCTCCCACTTCCTGCTTGGCATGCTGCTGCTGTGAGCTTCCGTGCCTGTGTGTAACAGGCTGTCTGCCCGAAGCTCACCTGGCCAGCCTGCCTAACCCGCCCCTCCAGCCCATCAACCGGTCCCTCTGCCCCCCAGCTTCTCTCTCCGCCCCTCGGCCGATCCCCCTGCCCCCCAGCTTCTCTCCCTGCCCCTCCAGCCTCTCGGCCGATCCCCCTACCCCCAGCTTCTCTCCCTGACCCTCCAGCCCCTCGTCCAACCCCCCTGCCCCCCACCTTCAATGCCTGCCCGCCAGCTTCTCACCCTGCCCCCCAGCCTCTCTCTCTGCCCCCAGCTTCTTTCCCTGCCCCCCCAGATTCTCTCCCTGCCCCCCAGCTGCTACCCCTGCTTCTCCACCTCCCCCTATCACCCCAGCTGCCCCAGCTTCTCCCCCTCCCCCTATCACCCCAGCTTCTCCCCTGTCACCACAGCTCCTCCCCCTGCCCCTATCACCCCAGCTGCCCCCCATCTTCTCCCCCTGCCCCCCAGCTTCTCCCCTGTCACCACAGCTCCTCCCCCCTGCCCCTATCACCCCAGCTGCCCCCCAGCTTCTCCCCTGTCACCACAGCTGCTCCCCCTCCCTCTGTCACCTCAGCTGCTCTCCTTGTCCCCCAGCTTCTCCCCCTCCCCCTGACCCCCAGCTTCTCCCCCTCCCCCTGTCAGTGTCACCCCAGCTGTTCCCCTGTCACCCCAGCTGCTCCCCCTGTCCCTGCCTTTCTAGCTGCTCTCCTTGCCCCCCTAGCTGCTCTCCCTCCCCCAGTCACCCCATCTACTCTCCCTGTCCCTATCACCCCAGCTGCCCCCATCTTCTCCCTCTGCCCCCATCTTCTCCCCTGTCACCACAGCTCCTCCCCCTGTGCCCCTGCCCCTATCACCCCAGCTGCCCGCATTTTCTCCCCCTGTCCCCCAGCTTCTTATCTGTCACCCCAGCTGCCTCCCTGTCCCACAGCTTCTCCCCTGCATCCCAGCTTCTCCCCCTCCCCCTGTCAGTGTCACCCTAGCTGTTCCCCCTGTCACCCCAGCTGCTCCCCCTCCCCATCACCCCAGCTACTCCCCCTGTCCTTGTCACCCCCAGCTGCTCTCTCTGTCCCTGCCACCCCCAGCTGCCTCCCTTCCCCAGTCACCCCCAGCTGCCTCCCTTCCCCAGTCACCCCCAGCTGCCTCCCTTCCCCAGTCACCCCCAGCTGCCTCCCTTCCCCAGTCACCCCCAGCTGCCTCCCTTCCCAGTCACCCCCAGCTGCCTCCCTTCCCCAGTCACCCCCAGCTGCCTCCCTTCCCCAGTCACCCCCAGCTGCCTCTCCTTCCCCAGTCACCCCCAGCTGCCTCCCTTCCCCAGTCACCCCCAGCTGCCTCCCTTCCCCAGTCACCCCCAGCTGCTCCCCCTGTCACCCCCAGCTGCCTCTCCTTCCCCAGCCACCCCCAGCTGCCTCCCTTCCCCAGTCACCCCAGCTGCCTCCCTTCCCCAGTCACCCCAGCTGCCTCCCTTCCCCAGTCACCCCAGCTGCCTCCCTTCCCCAGTCACCCCCAGCTGCCTCCCTTCCCCAGTCACCCCCAGCTGCCCCCCTTCCCCAGTCACCCCAGCTGCCTCCCTTCCCCAGTCACCCCCAGCTGCCTCCCTTCCCCAGTCACCCCCAGCTGCCTCCCTTCCCCAGTCACCCCCAGCTGCCTCCCTTCCCCAGTCACCCCAGCTGCCTCCCTTCCCCAGTCACCCCAGCTGCCTCCCTTCCCCAGTCACCCCCAGCTGCCTCCCTTCCCAGTCACCCCAGCTGCCTCCCTTCCCCAGTCACCCCCAGCTGCCTCCCTTCCCCAGTCACCCCCAGCTGCCTCCCTTCCCCAGTCACCCCCAGCTGCCTCCCTTCCCCAGTCACCCCCAGCTGCCTCCCTTCCCCAGTCACCCCCAGCTGCCTCTCCTTCCCCAGTCACCCCCAGCTGCCTCCCTTCCCCAGTCACCCCAGCTGCCTCCCTTCCCCAGTCACCCCCAGCTGCTCCCCCTGTCACCCCCAGCTGCCTCTCCTTCCCCAGCCACCCCCAGCTGCCTCCCTTCCCCAGTCACCCCAGCTGCCTCCCTTCCCCAGTCACCCCAGCTGCCTCCCTTCCCCAGTCACCCCAGCTGCCTCCCTTCCCCAGTCACCCCCAGCTGCCTCCCTTCCCCAGTCACCCCCAGCTGCCTCCCTTCCCCAGTCACCCCCAGCTGCCTCCCTTCCCCAGTCACCCCCAGCTGCCTCTCCTTCCCAGTCACCCCCCACCTGCCTCTCCTTCCCAGTCACCCCCCACCTGCCTCTCCTTCCCCAGTCACCCCCAGCTGCCTCCCTTCCCCAGTCCCCCCAGCTGCCTCCCTTCCCCAGTCACCCCCAGCTGCCTCCCTTCCCCAGTCACCTCCAGCTGCCTCTCCTTCCCCAGTCACCCCCAGCTGCCTCCCTTCCCCAGTCACCCCCAGCTGCCTCCCTTCCCCAGTCACCCCCAGCTGCCTCCCTTCCCCAGTCACCCCCAGCTGCCTCCCTTCCCCAGTCACCCCAGCTGCCTCCCTTACTCAGCCCCCCCAGTTGCCTCCCTTCCCCAGTCACCCCCAGCTGCCTCCCTTCCCCAGTCACCCCCAGCTGCCTCCCTTCCCCAGTCCACCCCAGCTGCCTCCCTTCCCCAGTCACCCCCACCTGCCTCTCCTTCCCCAGTCACCCCCCACCTGCCTCTCCTTCCCCAGTCCCCCCCAGCTGCCTCCCTTCCCCAGTCACCCCAGCTGCCTCCCTTCCCCAGTCACCCCCAGCTGCCTCCCTTCCCCAGTCACCCCAGCTGCCTCCCTTCCCCAGTCCCCCCCAGCTGCCTCCCTTCCCCAGTCACCCCAGCTGCCTCCCTTCCCCAGTCACCCCCAGCTGCCTCCCTTCCCCAGTCACCCCCAGCTGCCTCCCTTCCCCAGTCACCCCCAGCTGCCTCCCTTCCCCAGTCACCCCCAGCTGCCTCCCTTCCCCAGTCACCCCCAGCTGCCTCTCCTTCCCCAGTCACCCCCCACCTGCCTCTCCTTCCCCAGTCACCCCCCACCTGCCTTTCCTTCCCCAGTCACCCCCAGCTGCCTCCCTTCCCCAGTCCCCCCAGCTGCCTCCCTTCCCCAGTCACCCCCAGCTGCCTCCCTTCCCCAGTCACCTCCAGCTGCCTCTCCTTCCCCAGTCACCCCCAGCTGCCTCCCTTCCCCAGTCACCCCCAGCTGCCTCCCTTCCCCAGTCACCCCCAGCTGCCTCCCTTCCCCAGTCACCCCCAGCTGCCTCCCTTCCCCAGTCACCCCAGCTGCCTCCCTTACTCAGCCCCCCCAGTTGCCTCCCTTCCCCAGTCACCCCCAGCTGCCTCCCTTCCCCAGTCCACCCCAGCTGCCTCCCTTCCCCAGTCACCCCCAGCTGCCTCCCTTCCCCAGTCACCCCCAGCTGCCTCCCTTCCCCAGTCACCCCCAGCTGCCTCCCTTCCCCAGTCACCCCAGCTGCCTCCCTTCCCCAGTCACCCCCACCTGCCTCTCCTTCCCCAGTCACCCCCCACCTGCCTCTCCTTCCCCAGTCACCCCCAGCTGCCTCCCTTCCCCAGTCACCCCCAGCTGCCTCCCTTCCCCAGTCACCCCCACCTGCCTCTCCTTCCCCAGTCACCCCCCACCTGCCTCTCCTTCCCCAGTCACCCCCAGCTGCCTCCCTTCTCCAGTCACCCCCAGTTGCCTCCCTTCCCCAGTCACCCCCAGCTGCCTCCCTTCCCCAGTCACCCCCACCTGCCTCTCCTTCCCCAGTCACCCCCCACCTGCCTCTCCTTCCCCAGTCACCCCCAGCTGCCTCCCTTCCCCAGTCACCCCCAGCTGCCTCCCTTCCCCAGTCACCCCCAGCTGCCTCCCTTCCCCAGTCACCCCCACCTGCCTCTCGTTCCCCAGTCACCCCCCACCTGCCTCTCCTTCCCCAGTCACCCCCAGCTGCCTCCCTTCCCCAGTCACCCCCAGTTGCCTCCCTTCCCCAGTCACCCCAGCTGCCCCTCTGCAGATGAGTTGTGGTCGGAGAAGTCTTCATGTTGGCTGCCAGTTGGAGAGGAAAGCAAAGAGTGAGCGACAGCAATTGGAGAAGATGTCACCTGTGAGTCATTAGTAACTGCACTGTAATCACTTCTATAGTGTGCAGAGCCTGGGTACCATTGGGGTCTAAATAGGTCAGTGTATTGTTTGCGGTAGTGTACTGACACAGCCCCGTGGTCACTACAGTACACTAGCCCAAACTTTTAAACTAGAATCCAACTACTACAACTCCCAGCATATCCGGAGGGCTGCAGACTGTCAGTAAATGCTGGGAGTTGTAGTGCCTGCAGCTGATGTAGTTGGGTCCTAGGTGCATTATACACTGGAGGCTTTGTGGAAGATCAGAATACATAGATCTGTGGGAGCTCAGTGCAGGGAAGTGACCCCAGAACATCACTAATAGGGGATAGAACAACAACATCTCCCCCTATATCTTATTAGTGCTGTTCTGGGGTCACGTCCCTGCACTGAGCCCCGACAGATCTATGTATACTTATATGCCACAAAGCATTCAGTGTATAGGGCCCAACTACAACAGCTACAGGCACTACAACTCCCAGCATGTACTGACAGTCTGCAGCCCTCAGCATATGCTGGGAGTTGTAGTACACTATAGACAGATGTATTGCTGGACCTTCAGGGCTGATGGTTGTCACCCACAGATTGCAGCCACCAGAGATTTATTAAAGGGTTGTCCTCTCAGAGACTACAACTCCCAGCATACCCTTAGAGCTGTATAAATGTAGGGGGTTCTGAGAGTTTTAGTTTGTCTGAAAATGTTTTTATAGGAAGGATTTGTCACAGATACAGATGAATTCAGGAAAGGAGCGGGTCAGCATGTCGTGTCTCACTGGTTCTATATTGGTGGCCCCAGGTGCCCCAGTCCAACACTGGACAGAAGCGGTCCCCAAACTAAGACGTCCCCGGCCTTCTTCCTTCCTCCATCACGTCTGGTTGATAAGAAGAGCGGGTATCAAGCAGAGCATCAGGCACCCCAGTACCTAGCACCCAATACTACTGACAGCCGGGGGCTGCCGCTCAGTAGTACTGGGTGCTGAGTATTTGGTGCTGGGGTGCCAGCCTGCCAGCCATGCCAGGGTATACACCATGCATATACCATACACTACACTGGGGCCCCTGGGGGGCCTCAGCATGTAGGACACCACTGGGGATGGGGGGGGGGAGAACTACAGCATTGCTACGTTTAATAGTGATGTGCGACTGATTGCTGATCGAGCCTTATCATAGGCTCTATAAGCAAGCGCCAATCTAGCAGAACGGCGCTACTTACCCAGGAGATCTGGATATGGCACTAACACAGTGGCTAAGAGCACACAGAAAGTGCTGAGTTCTCACGTTGCGTTATTAACTGAAACACAATGTGAGAACCCACCCTGATACTCACCCCCTTCCGGCACCTGTCTCTAGGGCCTGGCATCTTCCTCTACACTGCAGCCTCTAGTGACCATTCACGTGCACAACAGAGGAGGATGCTGAGTCACACAGCCAGGAGCGAGGAGGGGTCTGTGCTAAGTCGCCTACAATAAGCTGACATTTGTATAGATCGCAATATTGTTTTTTTTTTTGTTTGTTTGTTTTTGGGGGGGGGAGTGGGGGGGCCTCCACCAGAATTGTCGCCCGGGGGCTCCACCAACCTTAATCCGGCCCTGTTTGGTGTCAGTGAGTGCAGAGCACTGTATATTGGTGATTGGTGTCAGTGGGTGCAGAGCACTGTATATTTGTGTATTTGTGTGTGAAGGTGACCATGAAGGGTTAATACTTTTGGGAAAAAAACATTGTATTCCTTGAAATGCCTTCAGCTTTGGAACCACTTCTAGCTGGACAAGACTGGTCTACGAGACATGTTGGAATGTTGGCACCCCCCCCCCCCCCCCCACGAGAGGACACCACCCTAAACTCACAAAAGAGGAAGATGATGTCTAACAGATAACCACTAACCAGCTCACTGCGCCGGACAGGATATAGCTAACCACTTATGGAATAACCCATCACAGTATTACATGTATACTCTTTGTGACTTGAAACTCCGCCTATAATGAAGGAACATATAATCAATGTGAAACTAAATAAAGAAGAAGAGTATACTTCTATCTCAGCTGAGAGAGAAGGCAATACCGACTATTTGTGTCTGGTGTTTTCTCCTCGTCGCTAGCACTCAGCTTTATTCAATTTGGACAGGGATAGTCACTTGGGAATAAGGTGGATGAAAAGGTAAAATTCACCTTATCAAGTGCAGAGCATTGTATATTGGTGATTGGTGCCAGTGGGTGCAGAGCACTGAATGTTGGTGTCAGTGAGTGCAGAGCATTGTATATTGGTGATTGGTGTCAGTGGGGGCAGAGCACTGTATATTTGTGTCAGTGAGTGCAGAGCATTGTATATTGGTGATTGGTGTCAGTGGGGGCAGAGCACTGTATATTGGTGATTGGTGTCAGTGGGGGCAGAGCACTGTATGTTGGTGTCAGTGGGGGCAGAGCACTGTATATTTGTGTCAGTGAGTGCAGAGCACTGTATATTGGTGATTGGTGCCAGTGGGTTCAGAGCACTGAATGTTGGTGTCAGTGGGTGCAGAGCACTGTATATTGGTAAATGGTGTCAGTGGGTTCAGAGCACTGAATGTTGGTGTCAGTGGGGGCAGAGCACTGTATATTTGTGTCAGTGAGTGCAGAGCACTGTATATTGGTGATTGGTGTCAGTGGGGGCAGAGCACTGTATATTGGTAAATGGTGTCAGTGGGTTCAGAGCACTGAATGTTGGTGTCAGTGGGGGCAGAGCACTGTATATTTGTGTCAGTGAGTGCAGAGCACTGTATATTGGTGATTGGTGTCAGTGGGTTCAGAGCACTGAATGTTGGTGTCAGTGAGTGCAGAGCACTGTATATTGGTGATTAGTGTCAGTGGGGGCAGAGCACTGTATATTGGTGATTGGTGTCACTGAATGCAGAGCACTGTATATTGGTGATTGGTGTCAGTGGGTGCAGAGCACTGTATATTTGTGTCAGTGAGTGCAGAGCACTGTATATTGGTGATTGGTGCCAGTGGGTGCAGAGCACTGTATATTGGTGATTGGTGCCAGTGGGTGCAGAGCACTGTATGTTGGGTTGTCCTTCTCTATATAGGGATGTGCAGCTGCAGAACGTTATCAGACTGACCACTCACATTGGCTGCTGTCTGTGAGTGCTGCACTTTTGCACCTGTTAGTGAGTTGTAATGCGAGTCTTGTGATTTGACGGATTCCTTTGGGGATGGTGTGCATCACATGTCAGGTGAAGTGGCGGATAGTGGGAGTTGTGGTGCAGAGAGCGGGGGCTGGCAGCAGAGCATCTGTATAGGGGCGGCATGTGAATTTGAGCCTATATTGTATGTACCTGGGCCTGGGATAATCCACCAGGACTACATGACACACTCAGCTCTGCTATATCTAGACACACACTGTAACACCTACATTTCTTACCTTTTCCGGAGAGATGTGCTGGGAAGTCGGGGGCGCTGGCGGACATACGCATTTTCACTGTCAGCAGAACAGAAACCTTCCTTTACCTTCTTTACCAGAAAGGACCTTGGCATTGTTCCTTCTCCCCCCCAGAGGTAAAAAAAAAAGGGGGGGAGGGGGGGCTATGGAGGTGACAATAACTGGGTTGAAGAGAGGTGAAGGGGGGACATTAACTTGGAGACCCCCTCCACCGTCCTCCAAAAGGGAGCACGGTGTTCCTCTGCAGGTCAGAGATGCTGAGGGGGGTGATGGGTGAAGTCCGGGCCCTTGTCAGTGTCAGTTTCTCTGTTGGGCACCATGAGGGCTGAGGAGTTCAGCACTGGACAGCGGCAGGCTCCGCACTTACTGCAGCTCCATCAGCACTGGACAGCGGCAGGCTCCGCACTTACTGCAGCTCCATCAGCACTGGACAGCGGCAGGCTCCGCACTTACTGCAGCTCCATCAGCACTGGACAGCGGCAGGCTCCGCACTTACTGCAGCTCCATCAGCACTGGACAGCGGCAGGCTCCGCACTTGCTGCAGCTCCATCAGCACTGGACAGCGGCAGGCTCCGCACTTACTGCAGCTCCATCAGCACTGGAACAGCGGCAGGCTCCGCACTTACTGCAGCTCCATCAGCACTGGACAGCGGCAGGCTCCGCACTTACTGCAGCTCCATCAGCACTGGACAGCGGCAGGCTCCGCACTAATTGCAGCTCCATCAGCACTGGACAGCGGCAGGCTCCGCACTTACTGCAGCTCCATCAGCACTGGACAGCGGCAGGCTCCGCACTTACTGCAGCTCCATCAGCACTGGACAGCGGCAGGCTCCGCATTAGCAGCACTGGACAGCGGCAGGCTCAGCACTAATTGCAGCTCCTTCAGCACTGGACAGTTTCCAAAGGCAGTGACATCCTCCATCTGTGTGCTTTGGGATGTAGGGGGCTTGTAGATCCTGCTGTGATGTAGGGGGCTTGTAGATCCTGCTGTGATGTAGGGGGCTTGTAGATCCTGTCCTATGATTTATTTCTTGATGTTGGGGTCTCGTACACGCTGCTCTGTCATGTGGGGGTCTCATTCATTCTGGTTTATTTTGTGGAGGTCTCATTCACCTTGTTCTCTCTCCCTTCGGTCAGTGTTGTTGAGCTCTCTCTTCTCTGGATTGTAGAGGTCTCATTTCCTCTGTATAGTGTAGAAGTCTTGTTCAACCTGGTATGTATTATGGAGGTCTCATTTTCTCTCATCAGTGTGGTGGTCTCATTTACCTCAGTCTGTATAGTGAAGGTCTCATTCACCTTGGTCTGTATGGTGGAGGTCTCATTTACCTCAGTCTGTATAGTGAAGGTCTCATTCACCTTGGTCTGTATGGTGGAGGTCTCATTCACCTTCTTCTTTGTGCAGTCTGTCTCATAATATCATGAGAGATCTGGCTTTGTTCCTGCTGTCTCTCTGGGTGGTGGTCTCTTGCAGTCTGCTCTGTATCGTTGGCAGTCTATGGCTATTTCTGTCCTTGTTCATCAATTCTGCATCTGTCTCTGAGCTCCTCCTCCTCCCAGTGTTCTCTCTGAGCTCTCAGCCTCGCTCCATCCTCCTCAGACGTCTTCCTGCCGGGGGCCGGGGATAACACTGCTGGATTGGGGGGGGG
>NW_027208871.1:0-42713 GCF_027789765.1 Dendropsophus ebraccatus
GGGAATGGGGAGTATGTTTCCGATCTCTTCCCGAGGTAACCGTACAAAGCATACAGGGAAATGGGGAGATGTTTCCGGTCTCTTCCCAAGGTAACCGTACATAGTGTACAGGTGGATGGGGAGATGTTTCCGATCTCTTCCTGAGGTAACCGTACATAGTTATACCCTGTGTATGGGGAGATGTTTCCGGTCTCTTCCTGAGTAACGCGTACATAGCATACAGGTGGATGGGGAGATGTTTCAGGTCTCTTCCTGAGGTAACTGTACATAGTGTACAAGGGAATGGGGAGATTTTCGGTCTCTTCCTGAGGTAACCGTACATAGTATACAGGTGGATAGGGAGATGTTTCCGGTCTCTTCCTGAGGTAACCGTACATAGTGTACAGGGGAATGGGGAGATGTTTGCAGTCTCTTCCTGAGGTAACCGTACATAGTGTACAGGTGGAGGGGGAGATGTTTCCGGTCTCTTCCTGAGGTAACCGTACAAAGCATACAGGGGAATGGGGAGATGTTTCCGGTCTCTTCCTGAGGTAACCGTACATAGTGTACAGGGGAATGGGGGAGTTTTTGCAGTCTCTTCTGAGGTAACCATTTATACGTAATAGTGTACAGGAGGATGGGGAGATGTTTCCGGTCTCTTCCTGAGGTAACCGTACATAGTGTACAGGAGGATGGGGAGATGTTTCCGGTCTCTTCCTGAGGTAACCGTACATAGTGTACAGGTGGAGGGGGAGATGTGGATCTGTTTGTTTTTAGTCTTTTTCCACAGATGTAGCAGCAACAAGCTGTGAGAACCAGCGGATGGAGAGGAGGTACAGGGTAAAGATGGCATCCAGACAGTAAATAAGAAACTGTGTTTGCCGCCCGCCTTGTATCTCACTGTGAGTTATTAGACAAAACCAGCAGAAGGAAGCCATGTGTAATGTGGTGTAGTATCCTCACATTGGGCGGCCCAGGGGTCAACAAATATAGCAGAGAAGGTTGTGTAGGGCTGTATTATCTACACCCAGGGGCGGATTAACTTTACATAGGCCCCGGGCTGTTCACCAAGCCTGGGCTCCCACCCCACTGTAACTATGGAAGGACTAGCCTGGCGTTCATAGTACAGGACAGATAATGTCATGCTGTCCTGATTTGTGCAAAATTGCCATAAAAAACAGTGTTTTTTTTTTGCAAATCATGGCAGAAGTGTAGCCAGGAGACAGTACACCATTGAAAGTATAAGTCTTTTTGGGTGGTCATGGGCCCCCCAGGAGCTCAGGGCCCCGGGCTGCCCCCCAAAACGCCCCTATTATAATCCACTACTGTCTACACCTGTCATAACCTACTGTAAGTAACACCGTAAAGTGCCTGTCTGCATAGTCTGTGACCATCCGGCCTGTTTCAGGGAATGTAAGTGGACGTCATCCACCTGCCACAGATGGCCTATATACAGTAGGTATGCCCTTACAGGTGGCCTATATAGGTACGTCCTTACAGGGGGCTATATAGGTATGTCCTTACAGGTGGTCCATATACAGTAGGTATGTCCTTACAGGTGGCCTATATAGGTATGTCCCTTGTCTGTATTGATGTCTTCTTTACAGGTTAGCCAAAGCTATATAACTGAGGCAAGAGTCCAAGTGTTAGGAACTCACCTGCCAGGGCTCCTGCGGCGTCCTCCTCGGTCCCGGCTTCTTTTGAGACGGCACTAGGACACAGCGCCGAGGCGGCCGCCCAAGCCGGGGTGACGTCACGGAGACCCGACGGCGTCCCTGGTAACCAGGGACGCCGCGGCTCCGTGTCACTCCTGGCGGCCCGCCCAGCCTGTGCAGCTGAACGGCATCATCATGCTCAGGCTGAAGGGCGGATCGCTCCGCCACTCAGTCTGTAGCAGATCAGCTGCTAATGTATCTGGGATCAGAGGGTCGGACCAATGGTGTGTGGTCCGGCCTCCTAACCCAGTATAAAGTGTAATCACTGCCAGCTCTCTTTGCTGGCTATTAGTTTGTACTGATCCAGCTCCCCAGTTCTTCCTTTACTCTGCCCTATTCCTTCTATATTGCCTTGCCTGGATTCTGACCTTTTGCCTGTCCCCTGACTACCCGCTTCTTCCTGATTTTGTACTGTGTTGCTCGTTCGGTTTCTGACTTGGCTAGTTGACCTTTCCGCATTGTGTTTGTCTGTCTGCGTTTTTTGTTTTGCACCTATTCAGCATAGGGATTGTCTTCGTGGTTGTCCGCGACCGCATAGGGTCGACTAAGGCAAGTAGGCAGGTGACAGTGGGTGGGTTCAGATTTAGGGCCCACTGTCTCTTGTCTTCACCTGCCTATCGTGACACCAAGTGTCTGTAAATAGACCTGTAAGTCAAAAGATAGGTTTAAGGATCCATACCAATGTTACTAACCATTACCAAAAGGATCATGTAATATATTATTCTCATAAAAAGTTTGAAACCTTAGATGGTGTCTAGTATATACTTTTGCTTTTATTTCTATGGTGGTTATTTTATGTATAATATGTGATGATGACAAGAGACAATTCACTAAGATCCAAGTATTATATCGGTAGTAAGTGCCCAGTTACTCCATATTATTCTTATATGTATTACGGTATATGATTATTTACAGGAAGAGATGTGACCAGTCATTAGTCCTGTGTGATCTGATCATAAAGATGTTTTCTAGGTACAAAATGAAGTAAAAAGAGGTGAAAATTCTGTGAATCCCGTACTGAAGATTGTGAATTCACTAATTGGTTATTATAAGTGAATCTAAACGGTTACATAGTAGGTCACATGTAGAGATGTTATTGCATTTATCTGTTTTGCTGTTTTTGGTTTATGTATCAATCAACTTTTTATTTTGCTTTTGCCTTGAGATAAGATTTGCTCAAATCTAAACTTTTCCTTGTCGGAAACTTTTTAAAGTTAGTTTTTGTGACTTTCCAATCCCCACATGATGCCGAAGTGGTAGAGTCCTTGTTATAGAGTCAAGTCTGTTATATGCAGTGGATAGCTTATTGTCCGATCACTCAATGTCACAGGGAGATGTAGGAGTGACCGGAGACTAGGTTAGGTTCGAGACGGAGGATTGTTCTACCTTTTGGGGCAGTCCTACGGTAAAGGGACCTAGAGAAGGGGGCTACATCTGTAGTCAAGATTAGGGACAAGTCTTAGGGACAGGAGTGATAAGACAATAAGGTTTGGTTATTTTGATAAAATCCGGAGAGGTATTTGTCATATATATATGTTGATTTGGGTATTGATAATAAGCTTTTATTTGTTTTGTTGTAACTAAGCTGTATATTGATGTATACTGTACAGACTCACCCATTGTTTAGTATTTTCTTTCGGTTATTGCAGATCTACCTACCTCATCTGCTGTAAGTTTATTCCGCCATCTATAACTCTCATAAAAACGTATAGTACTATTTTTGTCTATCCTATGGTGATGCCCATAAACTAATGGGAGTCCTTCAGGGTCTCTTCCAATTGGTCGTATGCATAATACTAATCTGTTTGTCAGTAAAAGTGTTTATGTGTATTCTCTCTCGTATGAAACCTCGACAAACAAAACAAAAGCTTCACCCTCATATAAGTGACTAACGTTACTATGGTTTTTTTTCTCTTATGGGTTCTCTGAATCTGTGCCGCCTGGACATTTCTGGAGGTTGGATGCTGTACTGGTACTCTCGGAGGATGAGTTCACCCTGTTCCTTTTATCAACCCGCGGCTGAGGGTGGAGTCCTTGAAATCTCCGGCTACGAACCAAGCTCCACGGACGTCGATTGGGGGATTGATAAGACTAGGTGATGTGATTTTACCTACTTGCAAACCGTATCTGTATGACTACACCTATATATATATATATATATATATATATATATATATATATATATATAGGCCTCTGAATTAGGAGGTGATCCGAGCGTGATCAGAGGGTGACAGAAAGATGGTCTGGAAGAAGGAAAGGAATGCTGCAGCACACCAATGAGCACAGCTCCTTGAACTTATCATTGTAGCCACAATACACAAGCAAAAGAGACAGTAATCTATAAACAACTTATGGAAAATAACACGTTATACCAGCTTGACTGCGCAGTACAGGAAGCAGCTGACCATCTATGGATTTGACCTATCAGAGTGTGACATGTATGAGTCTTGTGACTGGAGACCCCTCCTGTGTTGAGTTTACATATTTTATGTGAATACACTGCGCATGAGTAGTACCGCCCCATATTCTGTCTATAAAAGTTAACACAAATTAATAAAAGGCGCGCTTCCCAAACTTCGTAACGAGCGCTCATAGATACCGAGCGGCAGCGGCAGCAGCACTGACAGAGAGGAAGCCATTGGCTCCCTCCCTGTCAGTCACCTCACACTGGCCGCAGCGGTCACAAGAGGCCGCGCTCCCCTCTCTGGTGTCGGCGCCGTGTGACATTCCTGCGCCGGCGGGGAAAGCGTCCTCTAGTGACCGTTGCAGTGCGGCCACAGGAGGAAGAGAAGAGGACGTGCAGGACTTAGGTGAGTATAAGTGGTTTTGTTTTTTTTATGCTATATGGGGAGGGGGGAGCGCAGAGGGGGGCTATATACAGGGGAGGGAGCACAGGGGGGCTATATACAGGGGAGGGAGCACAGAGGGGCTATATACAGGGGGAGAGAGCACAGGGGGGCTGTATACATGGGGAGAGAGCACAGGGGGACTATATACTACAGGGGGAGAGAGCACAGGGGGGCTATATATAGGGGAGGGAGCACAGGGGGAGAGAGCACAGGGGGGCTATATACATGGGGAGAGAGCACAGGGGGAGAGAGCCCAGGGGCAATATACTACAGGGGGAGAGAGAGCACAGGGGGCTATATACAGGGGAGGGAGCACAGGGGGCTATATACAGGGGGAGAGAGCACAGGGGGGCTATATACATGGGGAGAGAGCACAGGGGGAGAGAGCACAGGGGGCTATATACTACAGGGGGAGAGAGAGCACAGGGGGGCTATAAACAGGGGAGGGAGCACGGGTGGGGCTATATACAGGGGGAGAGAGCACAGGGGGCTATATACATGGGAAAGAGCACAGGGGGGCTATATACTTCAGGGGGAGAGAGAGCACAGGGGGGCTATATACTTCAGGGGGAGAGAGAGCACAGGGGGGCTATATACAGGGGAGGGAGCACAGGGGGGCTATATACAGGGGGAGAGAGCACAGGGGGCTATATACAGGGGAAGATAGAGCACAGGGGGGCTATATACTACAGGGGGAGAGAGAGCACAGGGGGCTATATACTGGGAGAGAGCACAGGGGGCTATATACAGGGGAGAGAGAACAGGGGGCTATATACATGGGGCTATATACTACAGGGAAGAGAGCACATGGGGGCTATATACAGGGGGAAAAGCACAGATGGGACTATATACAGGGGGAAGAGCACATGGGGGCTATATACAGGGGGAGAAAGCACAGATGGGACTATATACAGGGGGAGAGAGCACAGGTGGGGCTATATACTACAGGGGGAGAGAGAGCAGGGGGGCTAAATACAGGGGGAGAGAGCACAGGGGGGCTATATACAGGGGGAGAGAGCACAGGGGGAGCGATATACAGGGGGAGAGAGCACAGGGGGGGCTATATACACGGGGAGAGTGCACGGGGGGGCTATATACAGGGGGAGAAAGCACAGGTGGGGCTATATAAAGGGGGAGAGAGAGAACAGGGGGGCTATATACAGGGGGAGAGAGAACAGGGGGGCTATATAAAGGGGGAGAGAGCACAGGGGGGGCTATATAAAGGGGGAGAGAGCACGGGGGGGCTATAATAAAGGGGGAGAGAGCACAGGGGGGGCTATATACAGGGGGAGAGAGCACAGGGGGGCGATAAACAGGAGAGAGCACACAGGGGGGCTATATACTGGGAGAGAGCACAGGTGGGCCTATATACATGGGGAGAGAGCACAGGGGGCCTATATACAGGGGGAGAGAGCACAGGGGGCTATATACTGGGAGAGAGCACAGGGGGGCTATATACTGGGAGAGAGTACAGGGGGGCTATATACTGGGAGAGAGTACAGGGGGGCTATATACTGGGAGAGAGCACAGGGGGGCTATATACAGGGGAGAGAGCACAGGGGGGCTATATTACAGGGGGAGAGAGCACAGGGGGGCTATATACTACAGAGGGAGCTATATACTACTAAGGCAGTCACCCCCTGTGTACCTAATTTTAAAGGGCCGGTGAGAGAGAGAAAACGACAGTTTTCCGCTAATAAGCAGCAATTCTGTATGTAAATAGTTCAACAACGTTTGCGAAAAGTAACAAAACACGTTTCCTACTGATGTTCAGCTCGGACGTTCACCTGACAATAGACCCCGGTAAGTGGAGCGTCACTAAAAGTTGTTGAGTACCCCTAATATACACTATATATAATACACACTATATATAATACACACACTATAGATATACACTATATATAATACACACTATAGATATACACTATATATAATACACACTATAGATATACACTATATATAATACACACTATAGATATACACTATATATAATACACACACTATAGATATACACTATATATAATACACACTATAGATATACACTATATATACACACACACTATAGATATACACTATATATATACACACACTATAGATATACACTATATATAATACACACTATATATATATACACTATATATAATACACACTATAGATATACACTATATATAATACACACACTATAGATATACACTATATATAATACACACACTATAGATATACACTATATATTACACACACACTATAGATATACACTATATATAATATACACTATAGATATACACTATATATAATACACACTATAGATATACACTATATATAATACACACTATAGATATACACTATATATAATACACACTATAGATATACACTATATATAATACACACTATAGATATACACTATATATAATACACACTATAGATATACACTATATATATAATACACACTATAGATATACACTATATATAATACACACTATAGATATACCTATATATAATACACACACTATAGATATACATCATATATATAATACACACTATAGATATACACTATATATAATACACACTATAGATATACACTATATATAATACACACACTATAGATATACACTATATATAATACACACACTATAGATATACACTATATATAATACACACTATAGATATACACTATATATAATACACACACTATAGATATACACTATATATAACACACACACTATAGATATACACTATATATTATACACACTATAGATATACACTATATATATAATACACACTATAGATATACACTATATATAATACACACACTATAGATATACATCATATATATAATACACACTATAGATATACACTATATATAATACACACTATAGATATACACTATATATAATACACACACTATAGATATACACTATATATATAATACACACACTATAGATATACACTATATATATAATACACACACTATAGATATACACTATATATATATAATACACACACTATAGATATACTATATATATTACACACACTATAGATATACACTATATATAATACACACACTATAGATATACACTATATATATAATACACACTATATACACTATATATAATACACACACTATAGATATACACTATATATAATACACACTATAGATATACACTATATATAATACACACACTATAGATATACACTATATATAATACACACACTATAGATATACACTATATACACTATATATAATACACACACTATAGATATACACTATATATAATACACACTATAGATATACGCTATATATAATACACACACTATAGATATACACTATATATAATACACACTATAGATATACACTATAAATAATACACACACTATAGATATACACTATATATAATACACACTATAGATATACACTATATATAATACACACTATAGATATACACTATATATAATACACACTATAGATATACACTATATATAATACACACACTATAGATATACACTATATATAATACACACACTATAGATATACACTATATATAATACACACTATAGATATACACTATATATAATACACACACTATAGATATACACTATATATAATACATACTATAGATATACACTATATATAATACACACACTATAGATATACACTATATATAATACACACTATAGATATACGCTATATATAATACACACTATAGATATACGCTATATATAATACACACACTATAGATATACACTATATATAATACACACTATAGATATACGCTATATATAATACACACACTATAGATATACACTATATAAATACACACACTATAGATATACACTATATATAATATACACTATAGATATACACTATATATATATAATACACACTATAGATATACACTATATATAATACACACACAATAGATATACACTATATATAATACACACACTATAGATATACACTATATATAATACACACACTATAGATATACACTATATATAATACACACACTATAGATATACACTATATATAATACCACACTATAGATATACACTATATATAATACACACTATAGATATACGCTATATATAATACACACTATAGATATACACTATATATAATACACACACTATAGATATACACTATATATATACACACACTATAGATATACACTATATATAATACACACTATAGATATACACTATATATAATACACACTATAGATATACACTATATATATAATACACACTATAGATATACACTATATAATACACACTATAGATATACACTATATATAATACACACTATAGATATACACTATATATAATACACACTATAGATATACACTATATATAATACACACTATAGATATACACTATATATAATATACACACTATAGATATACACTATATATAATACACACTATAGATATACACTATATATAATACACACACTATAGATATACACTATATATAATACACACTATAGATACACACTATATATAAAACACACACTATAGATATACACTATATATAATACACACTATAGATATACACTATATATAATACACACTATAGATATACACTATATATAATACACACTATAGATATACACTATATATATAATACACCCACTATAGATATACACTATATATAATACACACACTATAGATATACACTATATATAATACACACACTATAGATATACACTATATATAATACACACTATAGATACACACTATATATAATACACACACTATAGATATATCACTATTATAATACACACTATAGATATACACTATATATAAATACACACTATAGATATACACTATATATAATACACACTATAGATATACACTATATATAATAACACTAAGATATACACTATATATATAATACACACACTATAGATATACACTATATATATACACACACTATAGATATACACTATATATATACACACACTATAGATATACACTATATATAATACACACTATAGATACACACTATATATAATAACACACTATAGATATACACTATATATAATACACACTATAGATATACACTATATATAATACACACTATAGATATACACTATATATATAATACACACCTATAGATATACACTATATATAATACACACTATAGATATACACTATATATATACACACACTATAGATATACACTATATATAATCACACACTATAGATATACACTATATATATACCACACTATAGATAATAACCTATATATAATACACACACTATAATATACACTATATATAATACACACACTATAGATATACACTATATATAATACACACTATAGATATACACTATATATAATACAAACACTATAGATATACACTATATATAATACACACTATAGATATACAATATATATAATACACACTATAGATATACACTATATATAATACACACACTATAGATATACACTATATATAATACACACTATAGATATACACTATATATAATACACACACTATAGATATACACTATATATAATACACACCTATAGATATACACTATATAATATTACACACTATAGATATACCACTATAATAATACACACTATACTATACACTATATATATAATCACACTATAGATATACACTATATATATAAAACCACACTATAGATATACACTATATATAATACACACTATAGATATACACTATATATAATACACACTATAGATGTACACTATATATAATACACACTATAGAGATATACACTATATATATAATACCACTATAGATATACACTATATATAATATACACACTATAGATATACACTATTATATAATACACACTATAGATATACACTATATATATAATACACACACTATAGATATACACTATATATATAATACACACACTATAGATATACACTATATATAATACACACACTATAGATATCACAACCTCTCTGTATAAGGAAGAGATAGATGCTAGGTAGATGCTATTTCCAAGTGATTCCAGATGTGTAAAGACCTTTGGTGATGTTCACAGTCATGTGATCAGTCGTGGGAGGAGTCATACTCGTAGTGCACAGCTGAAGATAGTAAAGGACCTTTGGTGAAGGATCATGTGATCAGTCACATGGGTGGGAGGAGTCAGCAAGCACCTACATGAAAAGACACGACCTGCCCTCTCAGTCCTCCAATAGTCAAAAGGAAACTCCAGATAAGGAAAACTTTTTACTAAAAAAAGTAAATTAAAAGTCATATAAGTATAAGTCTCTAGTTGTTGCTATATAATGTATAACCAGTATCTCATGTCTCACTAATACTTTCCTCAAACACCTCCTTTCTGGCGCTGATAAAAAAAAAACCTGAAGCTCCAGCTCCCGTTCATTTTTTTCTTTGCTTCCTGGTTTGGGCCTTTCCCATGATGCACTTTGTTTCCTGTGATGTCTAACTAAGGGTGGTATTACACAGGCCGATGGGGCCTGATAATACCTGCTAGATCGTCGCTCGTTTACTGGGCCTATTACACAGCCCGATAATCGTTTGCAAGAGCTGCAAGGACATCGTTACCGATGTCCCTTACAGCCCTTGCTAAACTGGCATACATTACCCATCCATGTTCCAGGGCTGCTCCTGCCTCTAACTTCACATCGGCCTGTCAGCTGATAGGCCGCTCAGCCAATCACAGGCCGCGGTTCCGGCCTGTGATTGGCTGAGAGGCCTATCAGCTGACAGGCGGATGTGAAGTTAGAGCGTGCGCGGGACCCCGGGAGAACGGACCTGTATCAACATAAGCCGATGATCGTTTGTAATCGGCTGATCGTTGCATTTATTACACAGAGCGATAATCGGCCTAATCGGGCCAATTCGGCCGATTATCGTTCCGTGTCATAGGGCCCTGACTCTGTAGAACTGTTAGATGGCTTACAGCTTACTTAGCCAATCAGAGCTGAGCAACCTGAGTCATCTGACAAAGGGAGGCCAGCTTAACAGGGCTTAGACCCGCCTCCCTCTTGATGATGTCATTGTCACAAAATGGCTGCCACAGAAAAGCCTGGGGTCAACAGTTATTAGTAGAGATGAGCGAACCTCGAGCATGCTCAACTCATCTGAACCCGAACGTTCGGCATTTGATTAGCGGGGGCTGCTAAAGTTGGATAAAGCTCTAAGGTTGTCTGGAAAACATGGATACAGCCAATTACTATATTTATGATTTCCACATAGCCTTAGGGCTTTATCCAACTTCAGCAGCCACCGCTAATCAAATGCAGAACGCTCAGGTACGGAGGGACTCAAGCATGCTCGAGGTTCGCTCATCTCTAGTTATTAGGTAAGAATGAGTTTACTTCACTTCCTGGTAGGGGTTGATGGTAGAAAGATAGGAAAGTGGGGCAGATAGGCGATTGTAGCTCGCCTATTGGATTGTGTTTTGTACTGCGCTGCCCGATTGTTGTGACCCAGACTTATTGGGTTTGTTTATCTTATCTTGTTTTGTGTTCCACCTAGTTAGTGCTGGGGCTGCCGCCCAGTTGCTCGCTGTCACCTAGGACAGATTGAGGCAAGCAGGCAGAGACAGTGGGTGGGATTCAGCTTAGGGTCCACTGTCCGTGTCCGCCATCTTGTCTGTCTGAGCGACCAGTCCTAACATGTATGTTGTATATACTACTGATACCATTCTAGCACAGCACTTTTCGCGGTTCCATAACATATGGAGGGTGGTGTTGCTAGTTATTATAAGAACACAGCACAATAACTATACATCCATAACTGAAACATACTATGCGTACACAAAGAGAAGGAGTGCTATATGTGTAATGGTCATATGTGTGCAGACACACGCCCAATTACAATAAACACACCCACACATGACAGTCACAGTGAGACAGTGCACCAGCGAGAAGAGGAGGAAGAATCGGGCTCCCAGAAGGATGAGCTCCATGGCGGGACAAGTGAAGGCTGGAGCGTCACCCAGGACACTGGAGCCAATCTACAGCTGCTGAAAGCTTTCCTGGCATTACACACCCTTCACTTCATATGAACTGTGTACCACATACACTAGGACTTTTCTCAACTATCCATTTCTGTAACTTTTATTATTTTAAAAGAAGAAGCAATAAATCTCCATTTTTAAAGAAACCCCTCTGATGTCATCCTACTGTGGCGACCGTACAATTCCAGTCAATTGAGTGGGATATATAAAGAGGTTATTACTTCTACAGCGGTTCTGCCACAACGGTAGCTGATTGACATCCAGGAAGTGAAGAAAAATGGCCTCTGTTCCGATTCACATTGTCTCCTCTCCCACTGCTCTCCCACCTTAGGCCCCGTTCCCACTGAGGAAAGATAGCGGAATTCCGCTACGGAATTGTCCGCCGCAGAATGCCGTTAGCCTCCCGCTCATAATGGGAGTCTATGAGAGGCGCGCGCTTCTGCCCTGTCCGCACTGAAGAATGAACATGTTCATTCTTCAGCGCGTACAGAGCAGGAGCACGCGCCTCCATAGACTCCCATTATGAGCGGGAGGCTAACGGCATTCCGCGGCGGACAATTCCGTCGCGGAATTCCGTTACCTTTCCTCAGTGGGAACGGGGCCTTAGGAGACAAATCTTCCAGGCTTCTGTCTCACATGTGTGTGTTTGCTAAGCACAGGCTGATGCAGAAGAGGGGCAGGGCGTGATGTCACAGGAGGTGTGCCTGGATCCCTCAATCCCCTGAGTGATTCACCATTTCCGACCATCCAGAAGCAGCTGCTGCAACTTCACTGATTGTGCAAAAGTCTGCAGTGAGATTAGAGCTGTGTTTCACACATATTGGAGTTTCATTGCAGTACTGCAACATCTTCACAAAATGATACAGCTACACAATTAAATGATGGTAAACTGCACAGAGGATCAGAGCCGGCATTGCCAATCGTACCTGCACACAAAAAAAAATATGTGTGCGTGGAGATGAAAAGAAAAAAATTTTATACATTGAATTCAAAAAGTTCTTTACTTTATTCCAATATTGGCTTTACTGGTAGATAATACAGCTCACTGTATAGTGTTACAGGTAGAGAATACAGCGTGCTGTGTGGTGTTACAGGTAGAGATACAGCGTGCTGTGTGGTGTTACAGGTAGAGAATACAGCATGCTGTGTGGTGGTACAGGTAGAGAATACAGCGTGCTGTGTGGTGTTACAGGTAGAGAATACAGCGTGCTGTGTGGTGTTACAGGTAGAGAATACAGTGTGCTGTGTGTGTTACAGGTAGAGAATACAGTGCTGTGTGGTGTTACAGGTAGAGAATACAGCGTGCTGTGTGTGTTACAGGTAGAGAATACAGCGTGCTGTGTGTGCTACAGGTAGAGAATACAGTGTGCTGTGTGGTGTTACAGGTAGAGAATACAGTGTGCTGTGTGGTGTTACAGGTAGAGAATACAGCGCTGTGTGGTGTTACAGGTAGAGAAACAGAGTGCTGTGTGATGTTACAGGTAGAGAATACAGTGCTGTGTGGTGTTACAGGTAGAGAATACAGTGCTGTGTGGTGTTACAGGTAGAGAATACAGCGTGCTGTTACAGGTAGAGAATACAGTGTGCTGTGTGGTATTACAGGTAGAGAATACAGCGTGCTGTGTGGTGTTACAGGTAGAGACAGCGTGCTGTGTGGTGTTACAGGTAAGAATACAGCGTGCTGTGTGGTGTTACAGATAGAGAATACAGTGTGCTGTGTGGTGTTACAGGTAGAGAATACAGTGCTGTGTGATGTTACAGGTAGAGAATACAGTGCTGTGTGATGTTACAGGTAGAGAATACAGTGTGCTGTGTGGTATTACAGGTAGAGAATACAGTGCTGTGTGGTGTTACAGGTAGAGAATACAGTGTGCTGTGTGGTGTTACGGTAGAGATACAGTGTGCTGTGTGGTGTTACAGATAGAGAATACAGTGTGCTGTGTGGTGTTACAGGTAGAAAATACAGCATTCTGTGTGGTGTTACAGGTAGAGAATACAGTGCTGTGCGGTGTTACAGGTAGAGAATACAGTGTGCTGTGTGGTGTTACAGGTAGAGAGTACAGTGCTGTGTGGTGTTACAGTTAGAGAATACAGCGTGCTGTGTGGTGTTACAGGTAGAGAATACAGTGTGCTGTGTGGTGTTACAGGTAGAGAATACAGTGTGCTGTGTGGTGTTACAGGTAGAGAATACAGTGCTGTGTGGTGTTACAGGTAGAGAATACAGCGTGCTGTGTGGTGTTACAGGTAGAGATACAGCGTGCTGTGGGGTGTTACAGGTGGAGAATACAGTGTGCTGTGTGGTGTTACAGGTAGAGAATACAGTGTGCTGTGTGGTGTTACAAGTAGAGAATACAGCGTGCTGTGCGGTGTTACAGGTAGAGAATACAGCGTGCTGTGTGGTGTTACAGGTAGAGAATACAGTGTGCTGTGTGGTGTAACAGGTACAGAATACAGTGCTGTGTGGTGTTACAGGTAGAGAATACAGCGCTGTGTGGTGTTACAGGTAGAGAATACAGTGCTGTGTGGTGTTACAAGTAGAGAATACAGCGTGCTGTGCGGTGTTACAGGTAGAGAATACAGCGTGCTGTGTGGTGTTACAGGTAGAGAATACAGTGTGCTGTGTGGTGTAACAGGTACAGAATACAGTGCTGTGTGGTGTTACAGGTAGAGAATACAGCGCTGTGTGGTGTTACAGGTAGAGAATACAGTGCTGTGTGGTGTTAGAGGTAGAGAATACAGCGTGCTGTGTGGTGTTACAGGTAGAGAATACAGCGCTGTGTGGTGTTACAGGTAGAGAATACGGTGTGCTGTGTGGTGTTACAGGTAGAGAATACAGCGTGCTGTGTGGTGTTACAGGTAGAGAATACAGTGCTGTGTGGTGTTACAGGTAGAGAATACAGCGCTGTGTGGTGTTACAGGTAGAGAATACAGTGTGCTGTGTGGTGTAACAGGTACAGAATACAGCGCTGTGTGGTGTTACAGGTAGAGAATACAGTGCTGTGTGGTGTTAGAGGTAGAGAATACAGTGCTGTGTGGTGTTACAGGTAGAGAATACAGTGCTGTGTGGTGTTACAGGTAGAGAATACAGTGCTGTGTGGTGTTACAGGTAGAGAATACAGCGCTGTGTGGTGTTACAGGTAGAGAATACAGCGTGCTGTGTGGTGTTACAGGTAGAGAATACAGTACTGTGTGATGTTACAGGTAGAGAATACAGCGTGCTGTGTGGTGTTACAGGTAGAAAATACAGTGTGCTGTGTGGTGTTACAGGTAGAGAATACAGCGCTGTGTGGTGTTACAGGTAGAGAATACAGCGTGCTGTGTGGTGTTACAGGTAGAGAATACAGTGCTGTGTGGTGTTATAGGTAGAGAATACAGCGTGCTGTGTGGTGTTACAGGTAGAGAATACAGCGTGCTGTGTGGTGTTACAGGTAGAGAATACAGTACTGTGTGGTGTTACAGGTAGAGAATACAGCGTGCTGTGTGGTGTTACAGGTAGAAAATACAGTGTGCTGTGTGGTGTTACAGGTAGAGAATACAGCGCTGTGTGGTGTTACAGGTAGAGAATACAGCGTGCTGTGTGGTGTTACAGGTAGAGAATACAGTGCTGTGTGGTGTTATAGGTAGAGAATACAGCGTGCTGTGTGGTGTTACAGATAGAGAATACAGGGTGCTGTGTGGTGTTACAGGTAGAGAATACAGCGCTGTGTGGTGTTACAGGTAGAGAATACAGTGTGCTGTGTGGTGTTACAGGTAGAGAATACAGCGTGCTGTGTGGTGTTACAGGTAGAGAATACAGCGTGCTGTGTGGTGTTACAGGTAGAGAATACAGTGTGCTGTGTGGTATTACAGGTAGAGAATACAGTGCTGTGTGGTGTTACAGTTAGAGAATACAGCGTGCTGTGTGGTGTTACAGGTAGAGAATACAGTGTGCTGTGTGGTGTTACAAGTAGAGAATACAGCGTGCTGTGCGGTGTTACAGGTAGAGAATACAGCGTGCTGTGTGGTGTTACAGGTAGAGAATACAGTGTGCTGTGTGGTGTTACAGGTACAGAATACAGCGCTGTGTGGTGTTACAGGTAGAGAATACAGTGCGTGTGGTGTTAGAGGTAGAGAATAGAGTCAGCGTGCGTGGTGCTGTGTGGTGTTACAGGTAGAGAATACAGCGCTGTGTGGTGTTACAGGTAGAGATACAGCGCTGTGTGGTGTTACAGGTAGAGAATACAGCGTGCTGTGTGGTATTACAGGTAGAGAATACAGCGTGCTGTGTGGTGTTACAGGTAGAGAATGCAGTGTGCTGTGTGGTGTTACAGGTAGAGATACAGGGTGCTGTGTGGTGTTACAGGTAGAGAATACAGCGCTGTGTGGTGTTACAGGTAGAGAATACAGCGTGCTGTGTGGTATTACAGGTAGAGAATACAGCGTGCTGTGTGGTGTTACAGGTAGAGAATGCAGTGTGCTGTGTGGTGTTACAGGTAGAGAATACAGTGCTGTGTGGTGTTACAGGTAGAGAATACAGTGCTGTGTGGTGTTACAGGTAGAGAATACAGTGCTGTGTGGTGTTACAGGTAGAGAATACAGTGCTGTGTGGTGTTACAGGTAGAGAATACAGTGTGCTGTGTGGTGTTACAGTAGAGAATACAGTGCTGTGTGGTGTTACAGGTAGAGAATACAGTGCTGTGTGGTGTTACAGGAAGAGAATACAGTGTGCTGTGTGGTGTTACAGGTAGAGAATACAGCGTGCTGTGTGGTGTTACAGGTAGAGAATACAGTGTGCTGTGTGGTGTTACAGGTAGAGAATACAGTGCTGTGTGGTGTTTACAGGTAGAGAATACAGTGCTGTGTGGTATTACAGGTAGAGAATACAGCATGCTGTGTGGTGTTACAGGTAGAGAATACAGCGCTGTGTGGTGTTACAGGTAGAGAATACAGCGTGCTGTGTGGTGTTACAGGTAGAGAATACAGTGGTGCTGTGTGGTGTTACAGGTAGATAATACAGCTCACTGTATAGTGTTTACAGGTAGAGAATACAGCGTGCTGTGTGGTTTTACAGGTAGAGAATACAGTGTGCTGTGCGGTGTTACAGGTAGAGAATACAGCGTGCTGTGCGGTGTTACAGGTAGAGAATACAGTGCTGTGTGGTGTTACAGGTAGAGAATACAGCGTGCTGTGTGGTGTTACAGGTAGAGAATGCAGTGTGCTGTGTGGTGTTACAGTTAGAGAATACAGCGTGCTGTGTGGTGTTACAGGTAGAAAATACAGCATTCTGTGTGGTGTTACAGGTAGAAAATACAGTGCTGTGCGGTGTTACAGGTAGAGAATACAGTGTGCTGTGTGGTATTACAGGTAGAGAATACAGTGCTGTGTGGTGTTACAGTTAGAGAATCCAGCGTGCTGTGTGGTGTTACAGGTAGAGAATACAGTATGCTGTGGTGGTGTTACAGGTAGAGAATACAGTGCTGTGTGGTGTTACAGGTAGAGAATACAGTGCTGTGTGGTGTTACAGTTAGAGAATACAGCGTGCTGTGTGGTGTTACAGGTAGAGAATACAGCGTGCTGTGTGGTGTTACAGGTAGGGAATACAGTGTGCTATGTGGTGTTACAGGTAGAGAATACAGTGCTGTGTGGTGTTACAGGTAGAGAATACAGCGTGCTGTGTGGTGTTACAGGTAGAGAATACAGTGTGCTGTGTGGTGTTACAGGTAGAGAATACAGCGTGCTGTGTGGTGTTACAGGTAGAGAATACAGTGTGCTGTGTGGTGTTACAGGTAGAGAATACAGTGCTGTGTGGTGTTACAGGGAGAGAATACATCATGCTGTGTGGTGTTACAGGTAGAGAATACAGCGTGCTGTGTGGTGTTACAAGTAGAGAATACAGCGTGCTGTGCGGTGTTACAGGTAGAGAATACAGCGTGCTGTGTGGTGTTACAGGTGAGAATACAGTGTGCTGTGTGGTGTAACAGGTACAGAATACAGCGCTGTGTGGTGTTACAGGTAGAGAATACAGTGCTGTGTGGTGTTACAGGTAGAGAATACAGCGTGCTGTGTGGTGTTACAGGTAGAGAATAAAGCGCTGTGTGGTGTTACAGGTAGAGAATACAGTGCTGTGTGGTGTTACAGGTAGAGAATACAGTGCTGTGTGGTGTTACAGGTAGAGTATACAGTGCTGTGTGGTGTTACAGGTAGAGAATACAGTGTGCTGTGTGGTGTTACAGGTAGAGAATACAGTGCTGTGTGGTGTTACAGGTAGAGAATACAGTGCTGTGTGGTGTTACAGGTAGAGAATACAGTGCTGTGTGGTGTTACAGGGAGAGAATACAGTGCTGTGTGGTGTTACAGGAAGAGAATACAGCGTGCTGTGTGGTGTTACAGGTAGAGAATACAGCGTGCAGTGTGGTGTTACAGGTAGAGAATACAGCATGCTGTGTGGTGTTACAGGAAGAGAATACAGTGCGCTGTGTGGTGTTACAGGTAGAGAATACAGTGCTGTGTGGTGTTACAGGTAGAGAATACAGTGCTGTGTGGTGTTACAGGTAGAATACAGCGTGCTGTGTGGTGTTACAGGTAGAGAATACAGTGTGCTGTGTAGTGTTACAGGTAGAGAATACAGTGCGCTGTGTGGTGTTACAGGTAGAGAATACAGTGCTGTGTGGTGTTACAGGTAGAGAATGCAGCGCTGTGTGGTGTTACAGGTAGAGAATACAGCGCTGTGTGGTGTTACAGGTAGAGAATACAGCGTGCTGTGTGGTGTTACAGGTAGAGAATACAGCGTGCTGTGTGGTGTTACAGGTAGAGAATACAGTGTGTGCTGTGTGGTGTTACAGGTAGAGAATACAGTGTGCTGTGTGGTGTTACAGGTAGAGATACAGTGTGCTGTGTGGTGTTACAGGTAGAGAAAACAGTGTGCTGTGTGGTGTTACAGGTAGAGAATACAGCGTGCTGTGTGGTGTTACAGGTAGAAATACAGTGTGCTGTGTGGTGTTACAGGTAAGAATACAGTGCTGTGTGGTGTTACAGGTAGAGTATACAGTGCTGTGTGGTGTTACAGGTAGAGAATACAGTGTGCTGTGTGGTGTTACAGGTAGAGAATACAGCGTGCTGTGTGGTGTTACAGGTAGAGAATACAGTGTGCTGTGTGGTGTTACAGGTAGAGAATACAGTGTGCTGTGTGGTGTTACAGGAAGAGAATACAGTGTGCTGTGTGCTGTTACAGGTAGAGAATACAGTGTGCTGTGTGGTGTTACAGGTAGAGAATACAGTGCTGTGTGGTGTTACAGGTAGAGAATACAGTGCTGTGTGGTGTTACAGGTAGAGAATACAGTGCTGTGTGGTGTTACAGGAGAGAATACAGCGTGCTGTGTGGTGTTACAGGTAGAGAATACAGCGTGCTGTGTGGTGTTACAGGTAGAGAATACAGCGTGCTGTGTGGTGTTACAGGTAGAGAATACAGTGTGCTGTGTAGTGTTACAGGTAGAGAATACAGTGTGCTGTGTGGTGTTACAGGTAGAGAATACAGTGTGCTGTGCGGTGTTACAGGTAGAGAATACAGTGCTGTGTGGTGTTACAGATAGAGATTACAGTGCTGTGTGGTGTTACAGGTAGAGAATACAGTGCTGTGCGGAGTTACAGGTAGAGAATACAGTGCTGTGTGGTGTTACAGGTAGAGAATACAGTGTGCTGTGCGGTGTTACAGGTAGAGAATACAGCGTGCTGTGTGGTGTTACAGGTAGAATATACAGAGTGCTGTGTGGTGTTACAGGTAGAGAATACAGTGCTGTGTGGTGTTACAGGTAGAGAATACAGTGCTGTGCGGAGTTACAGGTAGAGAATACAGTGTGCTGTGTGGTGTTACAGGTAGAGAATACAGTGCTGTGTGGTGTTACAGGTAGAGAATACAGTGATGTGTGGTGTTACAGGTAGAGAATACAGTGTGCTGTGTGGTGTTACAGGTAGAGAATACAGTGTGCTGTGTGGTGTTAGAGGTAGAGAATACAGTGCTGTGTGGTGTTACAGGTAGAGAATACAGTGTGCTGTGTGGTGTTACAGGTAGAGAATACAGTGTGCTGTGTCGTGTTACAGGTAGAGAATACAGCGTGCTGTGTGGTGTTACAGGTAGAGAATACAGTGCGCTGTGTGGTGTTACAAGTAGAGAATACAGTACTGTGTGGTGTTACAGGTAGAGAATACAGTGCGCTGTAGTGTGTTACAGGTAGAGAATACAGTACTGTGTGGTGTTACAGGTAGAGAATACAGCGTGCTGTGTGGTGTTACAGGTAGAGAATACAGCGTGCTGTGTGGTGTTACAGGTAGAGAATACAGCGTGCTGTGTGGTGTTACAGGTAGAGAATACAGCGTGCTGTGTGGTGTTACAGGTAGAGAATACAGTGCTGTGTGGTGTTATAGGTAGAGAATACAGCGTGCTGTGTGGTGTTACAGATAGAGAATACAGGGTGCTGTGTGGTGTTACAGGTAGAGAATACAGCGCTGTGTGGTGTTACAGGTAGAGAATACAGTGCTGTGTGGTGTTACAGGTAGAGAATACAGCGTGCTGTGTGGTGTTACAGGTAGAGAATACAGTGTGCTGTGTGGTGTTACAGGTAGAGAATACAGTGTGCTGTGTGGTGTTACAGGTAGAGAATACAGCGTGCTGTGTGGTGTTACAGGTAGAAATACAGTGTGCTGTGTGGTGTTACAGGTAGAGAATACAGTGCTGTGTGGTGTTACAGGTAGAGTATACAGTGCTGTGTGGTGTTATAGGTAGAGAATACAGTGCTGTGTGGTGTTATAGGTAGAGAATACAGCGTGCTGTGTGGTGTTACAGATAGAGAATACAGGGTGCTGTGTGGTGTTACAGGTAGAGAATACAGCGCTGTGTGGTGTTACAGGTAGAGAATACAGTGCTGTGTGGTGTTACAGGTAGAGAATACAGCGTGCTGTGTGGTGTTACAGGTAGAGAATACAGCGTGCTGTGTGGTGTTACAGGTAGAGAATACAGTGTGCTGTGTGGTGTTACAGGTAGAGAATACAGCGTGCTGTGTGGTGTTACAGGTAGAGAATACAGTGTGCTGTGTGGTGTTACAGGTAGAGTATACAGTGCTGTGTGGTGTTACAGGTAGAGAATACAGTGTGCTGTGTGGTGTTACAGGTAGAGAATACAGCGTGCTGTGTGGTGTTACAGGTAGAGAATACAGCGTGCTGTGTGGTGTTACAGGTAGAGAATGCAGTGTGCTGTGTGGTGTTACAGGTAGAGAATACAGTGCTGTGTGGTGTTACAGGTAGAGAATACAGTGCTGTGTGGTGTTACAGTAGAGAATACAGTGTGCTGTGCGGTGTTACAGGTAGAGAATACAGCGTGCTGTGCGGAGTTACAGGTAGAGATACAGTGCTGTGTGGTGTTACAGGTAGAGAATACAGTGTGCTGTGCGGTGTTACAGGTAGAGAATACAGTGCTGTGCGGAGTTACAGGTAGAGAATACAGTGTGCTGTGTGGTGTTACAGGTAGAGAATACAGTGCTGTGTGGTGTTACAGGTAGAGAATACAGTGATGTGTGGTGTTACAGGTAGAGAAAACAGCGCTGTGTGGTGTTACAGGTAGAGAATACAGTGTGCTGTGCGGAGTTACAGGTAGAGAATACAGTGCTGTGTGGTGTTACAGGTAGAGAATACAGTGTGCTGTGCGGTGTTACAGGTAGAGAATACAGTGCTGTGCGGAGTTACAGGTAGAGAATACAGTGTGCTGTGTGGTGTTACAGGTAGAGAATACAGTGCTGTGTGGTGTTACAGGTAGAGAATACAGTGATGTGTGGTGTTACAGGTAGAGAATACAGTGTGCTGTGTGGTGTTACAGGTAGAGAATACAGTGTGCTGTGTGGTGTTACAGGTAGAGAAGACAGTGCTGTGTGGTGTTACAGGTAGAGAATACAGTGTGCTGTGTGGTGTTCCAGGTAGAGAATACAGTGTGCTGTGTCGTGTTACAGGTAGAGAATACAGCGTGCTGTGTGGTGTTACAGGTAGAGAATACAGTGCGCTGTGTGGTGTTACAGGTAGAGAATACAGTACTGTGTGGTGTTACAGGTAGAGAATACAGTGCGCTGTAGTGTGTTACAGGTAGAGAATACAGTACTGTGTGGTGTTACAGGTAGAGAATACAGCGTGCTGTGTGGTGTTACAGGTAGAGAATACAGCGTGCTGTGTGGTGTTACAGGTAGAGAATACAGCGTGCTGTGTGGTATTACAGGTAGAGAATACAGTGCTGTGTGGTGTTACAAGTAGAGAATACAGCGTGCTGTGTGGTGTTACAGGTAGAGAATACAGCGTGCTGTGTGGTGTTACAGGTAGAGAATACAGCGTGCTGTGTGGTGTTACAGGGAGAGAATACAGTGTGCTGTGTGGTGTTACAGGGAGAGAATACAGCGTGCTGTGTGGTGTTACAGGTAGAGAATACAGTGCTGTGTGGTGTTACAGGGAGAGAATACAGTGCTGTGTGGTGTTACAGGTAGAGAATACAGTGCTGTGTGGTGTTACAGGTAGAGAATACAGCGTGCTGTGTGGTGTTACAGGGAGAGAATACAGTGCTGTGTGGTGTTTTAGTTTTAGATTACAGTGTGCTGTGTGGTGTTACAGGTAGAGAATACAGTGCTGTGTGGTGTTACAGGTAGAGAATACAGTGCTGTGTGGTGTTACAGGTAGAGAATACAGCGTGCTGTGTGGTGTTACAGGTAGAGAATACAGCATGCTGTGTGGTGTTACAGGTAGAGAATACAGCATGCTGTGTGATGTTACAGGTAGAGAATACAGTGTGCTGTGTGGTGTTACAGGTACAGTAGTAACAGTGTGTGTGTGTGTGTGGGACCACAATGAAATGCTGTACAGATCACTTTACAGCAGCCTCCTCTTATCACCACAGACACAACAGGAAGGCTCAGCTTAGTTTTAGCCCCAGTGGTGAGAATGAGAACTGCAAGATCTCAGGATTATTTTATAATTTAGATAGAAAAATGGGAAATTAGAAGAAATGTCACGAAAAATTGTTATAAAATCTGTTTATTATAAAATATAATTTAAGCAATAAGTTATTTTCTGATCACACTTTCCCTTTAAGATTTATGTTTGTGTTTTTTTAAATATATTTTTGCTTCACTTGTGTGTTCCTCTAGTTCCTCTTTTCCCTCCTCCCGGCTTTTGCCTCAGTATCTCCCTGAAGTCCTTCCTCCTCCTCGTCCTCTCCTCATCCTCTCCACATCCTCTCCACACCATCTCCATGAACACAAGAGTCCCACAATAGAGGAATATAGTTTCCAGTTTAATCTCTGATCAGTTACAACATTTGATTTCCTCATATCTAGAACATCACATGTGTGATTTCTCCCCTGTGTGACTTCTCAGATTTTTTACAAGATTTGATTTATCTGTAAAGCATTTCCCACATTCTTAACATGAAGTCGCCTTTTTTCTTGAGTGACTTATCTGATGTTTGATAAGCCCTGATTTGTTAGTAAAACGTCTCTCACATTCTGAACATGAATACGGCTTTTCACCTGTGTGAATTCTTTTATGGTTAACCAGAACCAATTTCCTTTTAAAACATTTTCCACATTCCGAACATGAAAATGGCTTCTCTCTTTTATGACATTCCTCATGCATAATAAGGCTTGGTTTGTTTGCAAAACAATGCCCAGACTCTATACATGAAAATGGCTTCTCGTCTGTGTGAATTGTCTTATGTCTAGCAAGATGTGATTCATCTGTAAAACATTTTCCACAATGTGAACATGAATACGGCTTTTCTTCTGTGTGACTTTTCTCATGTGCAACAAGACTTGATTTAAATGTAAAACATTTGCCACATTCAGAACAAGAATATAGCTTTCCTCCTGTGTGACTTCTCTCATGATTAAGAAGATATGTTTTATTTCTAAAACATTTCCCACATTCTAAACAAGAATATGGCTTCTCCCCTGTATGACTTCCCTCATGCATTACAAAATCAACTTTATTTGTAAACATTTGCCACATTCAGAACAGGAATATGGTTTCTCTCCTGTGTGAATCTTCTCATGTTTCAAAAGACTTGATTTATCTGAAAATCATTTCCCACATTCTGAACATGAATATAGTTTATCTTCTGTGTGACTTCTCTCATGTATAAAAAGATTTAACTTATCTGTAAAACATTTTCCACATTCTGAACATGAATATGGCGTCTCTCCTGTGTAAGTTCTCTCGTGTGTAACAAGATTGATTTATTTATAAAACACTTCCCACATTCTGTGTGAGTTCTCTCGTGTGTAACAAGATTGATTTATTTATAAAACACTTCCCACATTCTGAACAAGAATACGTCCCTCTCCTGAGTGAATTCTCTCATGTGCGACAAGACCTGATTTAAATGTAAAACATTTCCCACACACTGAACATGAATGTAGGTTCCCTACCATGTGACTCTTTTCATGCATATCAATACGCGATTTGCATGTAAAATATTTCCCACACTCAGAACATGCATATACACTCACCGGCCACTTTATTAGGTGCACCATGCTAGTAACGGGTTGGACCCCCTTTTGCCTTCAGAACTGCCTCAATTCTTGTGGCATAGATACAACAAGGTGCTGGAAGCTTCCTCAGAGATTTTGGTCCATAGTGACATGATGACATCACACAGTTGCCGCAGATTTGTCGGCTGCACATCCATGATGCCAATCTCCCGTTCCACCACATCCCAAAGATGCTCTATTGGATTGAGATCTGGTGACTGTGGAGGCCATTGGAGTACAGTGAGCTCATTGTCATGTTCAAGAAACCAGTCTGAGATGATTCTAGCTTTATGACATGGCGCATTATCCTGCTGAAAGTAGCCATCAGATGTTGGGTCCATTGTGGTCATAAAGGGATGGACATGGTCAGCAACAATACTCAGGTAGGCTGTGGCGTTGCAACCATGCTCAATTGGTACCAAGGGGCCCAAAGAGTGCCAAGAAAATATTCCCCACACCATGACACCACCGCCACCAGCCTGAACCGTTGATACAAGGCAGGATGGATCCATGCTTTACGCCATCGACCATGTCGCAGCGCCAAATTCTGACCCTACCATCCGAATGTCGCAGCAGAAATCGAGACTCATCAGACCAGGCAACGTTTTTCCAATCTTCTACTGTCCAATTTCGATGAGCTTGTGCAAATTGTAGCCTCAGTTTCCTGTTCTTAGCTGAGCGGAGTGGCACCCGGTGTGGTCTTCTGCTGCTGTAGCCCATCTGCCTCAGAGTTGGCCGTACTGTGCGTACAGAGATGCTCTTCTGCCTACCTTGGTTGTAACGGTTGGCTATTTGAGTCACTGTTGCCTTTCTATCAGCTCGAACCAGTCTGCCCATTCTCCTCTGACCTCTGGCATCAACAAGGCATTTCCGCCCACAGAACTGCCGCTCACTGGATGGTTTTTCTTTTTCGGACCATTCTCTGTAAACCCTAGAGATGGTTGTGCGTGAAAATCCCAGTAGGTCAGCAGTTTCTGAAATACTCAGACCAGCCCTTCTGGCACCAACAACCATGCCACGTTCAAAGGCACTCAAATCGGGGGGGCGTGGCTAGCTATGGTGGTGTGAAGACGCTGCTTCTCTGAGCTCCGGTCCGACGTTAGCCCACAGCACCGATTGCAGGCTTCACATATGGGGAAAACGGCCAGAAAGACAAAGGGGAAGCCCCCCACTCAACCCTCCTCACCTCAGGCGGATATTGAGGCGTATTTCACCCGCTCCAGACCCCCGACCGCCTCTCTGGAGATGCCGGCACCCGCCGCCACAGTCACTGCTGCAGCTGCTACATCCCTGGCTGCCCTTCCTCCGGAGCTCCGCTCACCTCCGGACAGCTGCCTGACTCTCCGATGCCGGCAACGCTCTCCGGGATGTGTGGGGGACCCGCTCTCCCCCCCCCGCAAGCTCCGTCCTTCCAGCCCGCCACCCGGCAAGATGGCGCCGACGAGACAGACTCTCCTCATGGCTCCCAAGATGGCCGCCGCGCCGAGGACGCCTGCGACACTGCCCGGCGGCACTCGCTACAGGTGGGATCCCCCATGCCCCTACCAACATCAGAGGGCCCCACAAACCCCCCTCTCCTGCCGGTCAGCCTGGTGCAGCCTGCAGCCGCCACGTCGCTGCACACCCTGACCCTCCATCCTGGACTCACTCCCCCACCTCGGGAGACCGCCATTTTGCCAGCCACCCTGATCACTGTGGACTCCCAGCACACTATAAGGAGCTCCCCTGTTGCAACAGCGGCCCCCAGTCCACCCTCTCTCTAATGGATCTCCCTGCAGGGGATGGGGGTACCGCTTCAGGGACAATGATGGCACCGCAGACTGTGTCCATTTCTCCTGCCTGCAATGGGGCATCCCCCAGCCCCCACCGTTCCCCACCATGTGCTTACTGGTCTGCTCCTCCGCCTGCTGCCATGTGCCAGCCTGTGCAGCAGATGAGCGGTGCCGTTTCGCCCTCCTGGTCCACCGGTTCCTCGTGGACCACCTCCCCGCCGCACATGACTACAGTTCTCAATGGGACTATTCTGCCCTCTGCCTTGCCACTGTGCCCTCAATATCCCCAGGACGTTGCCAACAGCTCTCCACTTCCAGACATGCTTCCTAATAGTCTGGACGCTACGCCGGCAATCCTGCGACCTTGCACCTCTCCTCTGACGCTCTCTGGCACTCATTCCCTCCCCATACTGCAAGCTGCTCAGCACTTGACAACACCACAGCAGGCGACCTATGCCGACAAATATGTGACCATGGCAGACCTGCGCTCCCTAGTCTCGTCCCTACCCACGAAAGAGGACTTTACCACCTTAACTAAGCAGATAGTAGCGGAGTGCAGACAGGAGTTTGCTCAATTCCGGAAGGATTTATCTTCTCTTTCTACTAAGGTGACCTCCCTGGAGGCCTCTGCCGACTCTACCTCCTCCAGTGTCCAGGTGTTGCAAGCCCAAGTCCGACAACATTCGGATCAGCTCTTTACCCTGCAGCAGCATCTCGACGATATCGAGAATAGGAATCGGAGGAATAATCTCCGCATCAGAGGCCTCCGGAGACAATCCTCCCAGGGGACTTGTTTGGTGTTTTGACACTAATTTTCAATGATCTCTTGGAACGCCCCCCAGACAATCACATTGAGCTTGACCGGGCACACAGAGCACTGAGACCCGTTAACTCCGATGACCAACGCCCGCGAGACGTCATATGCCGGGTCCATTTTTTTCCACCAAAGAAGAGATAATGCAAAATGCCAGGAGAAGACGTAAGCTATTTTACAAGGACAGCCAATTTTCTTGTTCTCTGACCTATCCCGCCACACGTTGGCGCAGAGAGCTGCCCTGAAACCGCTCCTATCTACACTCCAGGACAGGAACATCCCCTACCGATGGGGTTTCCCATTTGCCTTATCAGTCCGCAGGGGAAACAGATCAATCACTCTACGTTCCCCAGATGACCTACCTGACTTTCTACAGGAACTGGACCTGCCTGATGTGATTTTGCCGGAATGGCCAACACTCTCCTCGACCCCTCTGAAGCGACCACCGCTACGACAACTGTCGGGCCCCCGCAAAGACCCTCCAGGAGGCCTCCCCCCGAGAATCTCTAGGCGCAGACCCGCCAGGTCGCCCGACCGTGTGGTGGAACAAGAAGGAGCTCACCTCGCTGCCTCTCACACCTGAGCCCCCACTTTGCATTTACCTGTTTTGTTCACCTAACTGGTTTACTTGATTTTTAGTCAGGGGGTAGCCCCCTGTCTCTATTCATGTGCCTCTGTACGCCTTCCTCGCTGTTTTCCCCCTAATGTTTCTTCATCTAACTCTCCCATGACTAACTGCTTTACTTAATCTGTATTGGTCAATTTCGCCTGCCTTCTGTGCCCACATTAGCTTTCCCTCAAAGGACCTAGGACCGGTCCTCAATCTATTCTTTGTACTCACCTGCCTACCTACCTCTTTTCCCCCAAATAGGAGGGAGACAGTCCTGGGCTTGACCCAGACGTATTGTCTCTGTTGTTTAGTTTTCTCTAGTTGACGCAGCAGTTGCTTTCCTACTGCTCATACCGTGTCTCATTTTACCTCTGTTATCCCTCTTTTCCCTCCCCTCCTACCCTCTCCTTTTGTGTCATTTTGTAGCTCTCTCTAAACGACTTATTTCTTTTATTTCTCCAGAGCAATCCATACGACCGTGGTGGGAGCACACACCGACCGTCCCGGGCGCCTCGGAGCAGCCCCCCCCCCGATCTGTAAGTGATGGCAGAACTACATATAGCCTCCTTTAATGCTAAGGGATTAAATACCCCTGAGAAACGCGCCCAAATACTGCATCATTTGCACAAAAAAAAAGTACATATAGCGTGCTTCCAAGAAACCCATTTTAAATCTGGCCATGCCCCGAACATCAAACACAAGCACTACACACAATGGCACTTCGCCAATAACCCCGAGTCGCGGTCCAAAGGCGTGGCCATCGCTATACATCGATCGCTTGCTTGCTCGGTCATACAGGCTACCGTTGACCCGGACGCACGATATATAATAGTTTCATTTTCCATAGCAGGGCACGAGTTTACTCTCATTAATGCATATGCCCCTAACCAGGGCCAGACAAGCTTTTTGGTGGAGCTGGTCGATCTGGCACTGCCCCTGATCTGGGGACTGTTGTGTTATGCGGGGATCTGAACATGACCCTGGACCCCACCTTGGACAACTCCACAGGCCGGTCCGGACTCTCCTACTCCTCTATCAAGAGGGTCAAAAGAGCGTTTCTGCAACTCCAGCTGTGCGATGCGTGGCGGACTTTGCACCCCACGGATCGCGACTACAGTTTCTACTCGGCCCCGCATGACACATACAGTCGCCTGGACTATGTCCTGGTCCAACACAGTGCCCTGTCCTGGTTGACCTCCTCTACAATAGGTAACATCCTCTGGTCGGACCACGCCCCGGTTCTTTGCTCCCTGCAACTACCCAACCTAACCAGATCGGCCTGGTCTTGGAGGCTAAACGAATCGCTTCTCACTGATGTAGCTTGCGTTTCAGACCTTAAGAAGTCTATTTCGGGTTTCCTCCAAGACCACGCCGAGGACCACACTGCCCCTTACATTAAGTGGGAGGCGCTTAAATGTGTCCTCCGTGGAGTGCTCATAAAAAAGGGGCGCAGCTGAAAAAGGACAAAGCGCTCAAACTCTCCCGAGCGCTCCAGACAGTTTCTCGGCTTGAGCTGGCTCACAAACGGGCACTCTCTGTGCCAATTCTCAGGGAACTGCAGGCAGCTAGGCTTGAAGTCAAGCGCTTGCTCGAGGCCTCATGGGGGAGGGCACTTCAGGTGTGCAGAAGTCGCTTCTATGAATATGGCAACAAGAGTGGCCGGATGTTAGCCAGGTCACTGAGAGCGCGTATGGCCCATTCCCACATACCCTCCATTAAAACTGGAACTAACTCCATTGCTCGCACCACTCGTGACATAGTAGAACATTTCGCTCGTACTATTCGCAATTATATCACCTCCCACCGCCATCTTCCTCTGCTCCCCCTCGCTCACCGTTTCCTACCCTCACGGCGGAAACCATTGCCTCGCTAGAGGAGCCATTCTCCGAAATTGAACTGGCCGCGGTTATCCAGGACTTACCGGGTGCCAAGAGCCCAGGCCCAGACGGCTTTACGGCCGCATTTTACAAAGACTTCCAGTCCCACCTAGCCCCGCTTCTTCTACCTGCATTTAACTCTATATCTCCTGACACTCCCTTTCCCATGCACTCCACATTGGCCCACATTGTAGTTATCCCCAAGCCTGGCAAAGACCCCAACTATGCAGCAGCTACCGTCCTATTTCCCTCCTAAACGTCGATCTAAAGATCTACTCTAAAATCCTGGCCAATCGCCTCAACACCCTATTACCAACCTTAATTCACTCGGACCAGGTCGGGTTTGTGCCGGGGAGGGAAGCCAGGATAATACCATCAAGACCATAGACATCGCGCATTACGCTCGCTCACAAAAGATCCCTCTAATGGTTCTATCCTTAGATGCCGAAAAGGCCTTCGATAGAATTTCCTGGTCCTCCCTGGCACAAACCCTCCGTGATGTTGGCTTGGGCACAGTGTTTTCCTCTAAATAATGGCCCTCTATCATGCCCCGACGGCCCAACTAAAAGTCAATGGACTGCTCTCAGACCCATTCACTATACACAATGGCACCCGCCAAGGCTGCCCCCTGTCCCCCCTTCTCTTACGCCTTGGTGATGGAATACCTGTTGGCCTCCATCCGAGCGGACCCGAACATCCATGGTGTTACTGTGGGTAGTACAGAGTATAAATGTTCGGCTTTCGCTGATGACCTCCTGGTCTACGTCACCGACCCCCTCATCTCCCTACCCTCTTTGATGACCCGATGGTCGGACTTTGGCGCGTGGTCCAACTTCAAATTAAACCTAGCCAAATCAGAAGCCCTCAATGTCTCTTTAGCCCCTCCACTAGTTTTATCTCTGCAAACGTCCTTCCCTTTCCTTTGGCCTCCAGCGGGAATCACATACCTGGGTATTAAACTCCCCCCTGACCTCTCTTCCCTTTTCTCAGCCAACTTCAGCCCTCTTCTCTCTCAGTTTCGCAAAGACCTGGAACACTGGGATCGCCCCGAATTCTCCTGGTTTGGCAGAGTCAGCATAATCAAAATGAATCTGCTGCCCCGGCTCTTGTACCTACTGCAAACCATCCCGATATCTATCCCTTCCTCATTTTTCCACCAAATTCAAAGATGTTTTGGGGCTTTTGTCTGGGCCTCCCGCACCCTCGTCTCAGTAGGCTGACTCTTGCAAGACCCAAACTTGGAGGGGGGGCGGGCCTCCCGGACTGCCGTTTATATTACTTGGCGTGTGTCCATGCCAGAATTCTAGACATGATTCACAATGAAAGCTCAAAATTGTGGTCCGCCTTGCCCAAGCGCTTGCCTCTAAATCTTTAGCCGCGCTCCCATGGACGTGGTCCCCCACACTCTCTGATACCGACACTATGTCCTTCGCCACCCGGCACACGCTTGCATCCCTCCGGACGAGTAGGTCCACTCCTCCCCTAATTGACCCCCTGGGCCCTTTACTGCCGATAACAGATCACCCGGAGTTTCCCCCTGGAGCCTCTTCTGCTCTCTTCCTGGGGTTCTCCAAGCGTAATCCTTTGAGATTTGCCCAGGTATTAGACAAGGGCGCTTAAACCCTATCTGCTGCCATCCTTCCCGCTGATACCCCAGTCGCGAGAGCACCGTTCGCTTACATGCAACTCGCCCACTTCCACTCTACTGTCGCTAGGGGCAAACATCTCTCCCGTCCCCTGACGGACTTTGAACGCCTATGTCAGGCCTCCTCCCCTCCGACACACGCCATCTCCACTATATATGGGATACTACTCTCTGCCAGATCTGAGGAGCTCCCCCCTTTCTGTGGAAATGGGAAAGAGAGATTGGAAAGCAATTTACCGTGGAACAATGGTCCCGCTGCTTCTTCCTCACACACAAGACGTCTATTGCTACGAAAGCGCAGGAGACATGCTATAAAATTTTGTCCAGATGGTATAGGGTCCCTGTGCTCTTGCATAGCTGGTTTCCCTCGGTTCCGGACGTGTGTTGGAGATGCAGCGGTGCACAGGGGACCATGGTACATATATGGTGGGGGTGCCCCAACCTTCAAACATTTTGGAGGGCGGTTTTATCCCTTATTTCCGAGATCACGGGTGTTGTCATCCCAACACCCCGGAGTCCGTTTTGCTGTTTATGTTTCCCATGGCTCAACAGAAATACAAACGCTCCCTCGCTCGCCACTTGCTACAGGCAGCAAAGACCGTAATTCCCAGACACTGGCGTTCAGCAGACGTCCCGTCTCTGGAAGAATGGTTTAAGGAGATCGCCCATACTCAACATATGGAGGACCTCCTCTCGCTCACACCGAAGGCGATCTCAACTTACACATCCACCTGGTATGCCTGGATGGACTTCGTAGCCTCACCCCGATACAGAACAGTCAGCCTAACACAGCCATGATCAGTGCCCCGCTCCCTTCCTTCCCTCTCCCCCCCCCCACCCCCCCTCCTAGTGAGCTCCACCCGTGGGTGGCGTGGTTCCGGGGCGTCCGGGCTCTTTACTCCCGCTCATCATTCACCACGTATTGCACGTGAGTAACTATTCTCTTAGCACTTTCATTGGTTTTCCCCTCCTCCCCCTCCCTGTCTTCCCCCATGTCTCCCTCTCTTGTCTGTCTGAGTTTGGTTTATTGAGTTCTCCCTTTTCTTTATTTAGCCGCATACTGGTTTCTGATTGATTACTGATAAGCACATAATCTGTCTACTGGTTGCCTAACGTTATTGCACTTGTCACTAACACATGCCGTTGCAGATGCCTGCACCTTAATATGTTTTCACTTTTCCAGATGCATACTCACCAAGTATCCGATGTGCCTGTTATTCTTATCTTGGAATTTTGTGTTCTGACCGTGCTTTTCTATTCTACTGTTTGTACTTTTTATTATGAAAAATCTTTAATAAATATTTGAATGAGAAAAAAAAAAAGGCACTCAAATCACCTTTCTTCCCCATACTGATGCTCGGTTTGAACTGCAGGAGATTGTCTTGACCATGTCTACATGCATAAATGCACTGAGTTGCCGCCATGTGATTGGCTGATTAGAAATTAAGTGGTAACATAGTAACATAGTAACATAGTAAACAAGGTTGAAAGAAGACAAGAGTTCATCAGGTTCAGGGAAACCCTACTGTGTTGATCCAGGGAAGGCAAAACCCCCACCAGGGAGACGACAACCGCCCCACCACAGGGAGAAAACTCCCCCCCGACCCCAATGGCAACCAGAACAATCCCCGGACCAACGTATCACCAGAAATCTAAATGCCCATAACTTGTAATATTATATTGTTCAAGAAAAGCATCCAGGCCTCCCTTGTACATATATAATGAATCGGCCATGACAACATCATGTGGCAGAGAGTTCCATAGTCTTACCGTTCGTACAGTAAAGAACCCGCGTCGATGCTGATGATGAAATCTTCTTTCCTCTAGACGTAGAGGATGCCCCTTGTCATGGTTACAGACCTAGGAGTAAAGGAGACCCCTACAAAGATCTCTGTACTGTCCAGTCATATATTTGTACATTGTGATCAGATCGCCCCTAAGACGTCTTTTTTCTAGCGTAAATAACCCCAAGCAGGATAACCTGTCCTGGTCCTGTAACCCACCCATTCCTTAATGACCTTTGTTGCCCTCCTCTGCACCCGCTCTAGTTCAGCTGTGTCCTTCTTATATACCGGTGCCCAAAACTGTACACAGTATATACCATGTGTGGTCTGACCAGTGATTTATAAAGAGGCAAAACTATGTTCTCATCTTTAGCATCTATACCTCTTTTGATGCACCCCATTATTTTATTAGCCTTGGCAGCTGCTGCCTGGCACTGATCACTAAAGTGGAGTTTACTGTCCACCAATACCCCCAGGTCCTTTTCGGAAGTAGTTTACCCAGTGTTTTATTATTTAGCACATAACTGTACTTATTATTTCTATGGCCCAAATGCATAACCTTACATTTATCCACATTAAACTTCATTTGCCATTTCACCGCCCAAGCCTCCAGCTTCTCCAAATCCCTCTGTAATATGATATTATCCTCCTCTGTACTGATTACTTTACCCAGTTTAGTATCATCTGCAAAAATGGAGATTCTGCTCTGTAGCCCCTCATAAAGATCATTAATAAAAAATATTAAAAGAAGTGGACCCAACACTGACCCCTGTGGTACCCCACTAGTAACTAAAACCCAATCTGAATAAGTTCCATCAATGACCACCCTCTGTTTTCTATCACACAACCGTGCAGTTGGACAGGTGTACTTAATAAAGTGGCCGGTGAGTGTTTTTGCTTTCCCATGTGAGTTTGCTGATGTTTAACAAGAACCGCTTTCTGGTCAAAACATTTTCCACATTCTGAGCATGAATAGGGATTCTCTGCTGTGTGCAGTCTCTCATGTGACACAAGCTCGGATTTAATTGTCAAGCATTTTGCACATAGTGAACATGAATACTTCTCCCCTGTGTGACTTCTCTGTGTTAACATATCTGAGCTTTTTGTAAACACTTTTCCACATTCACCTCGATTCAACTTTTTTCCTTCCTTCTGATCTGTCCTTGTGGTAACAACCTGTGATGGGTCAGGAGAAGGTTCCTCATGATTAGGGGGATTATATGATAGATCTGTACTGTGACCTCCTGGATGTACAGTAAGGTCCCGGCGGGTTCTCCTGAGGAGTGCTGCTCCACTTCTTCATCTTCTACTTTATAATCCAGTGATAACATGAAGTCTCCATCAGCCGCATCACTGGGATTCTCTGTTTGAATTAAAAATTAATTTGATAAATCAGTGATTTTTTTCCGCCCAACATAAAAAATGTCTAACTTTCAGGGGGATCATTAGGGAGGAGAACTTGCCATGAGGAAGAATTCTTGACACCTCTGAAACATGTCGGCTAGAGTGGGAGACCAATGTGTTACTATGCCTTGTGTTTTATTGCTACATCAATAACAGCCATGTGTTAGTCCCGTGTAGCCGGCCGGAATAACTCCCATCCAGATTATACTTGGGTATAGTTTGGCCTAGGCCAGTGTATACTCTGGGGTGTAACATAGCCTAGGCCGGAGTATACCCGAGGGTGTAACATAGCCTAGGCCAAACTATACCCCGGGGTGTAACATAGCCTAGGCCAGACTATACCCCGGGATGTAACATAGCCTAGGCCACAGTATACCCCGGGGAGTAACATAGCCTAGGCCAAACTATACCCTGGGATGTAACATAGCCTATGCCAAACTATACCCTGGGATGTAACATAGACTAGGCCAAACTATACCCTGGGTGTAACATAGCCTAGCCAACTATACCCTGGGATGTCATAGCCTAGGCCAAACTATCCCTGGGATGTAACATAGCCTAGGCCAAACTATACCCTGGGATGTAACATAGCCTATGCCAAACTATACCCTGGGATGTAACATAGACTAGGCCAAACTATACCCTGGGATGTAACATAGCTAGGCCAAACTATACCCTGGGGTGTAACATAGCCTAGGCCAAACTATACCCTGGGATGTAACATAGCCTAGGCCAAACTATACCCTGGGATGTAACATAGCCTAGGCCAGACTATACCCCAGGGTGTAACATAGCCTAGGCCAAACTATACCCCGGGGTGTAACATAGCCTAGGCCAAACTATACCCTGGGATGTAACATAGCCTAGGCCAAACTATACCCTGGGATGTAACATAGCCTAGGCCAACTATACCCCGGGGTGTAACATAGCCTAGGCCGGAGTATACCCGAGGGTGTAACATAGCCTAGGCCAAACTATACCCTGGGGTGTAACATAGCCTATGCCAAACTATACCCTGGGGTGTAACATAGCCTAGGCCAGACTATACCCCGGGGTGTAACATAGCCTAGGCCAGACTATACCCCGGGGTGTAACATAGCCTAGGCCAAACTATACCCCGGGGTGTAACATAGCCTAGGCCATGCTATACCCCGGGGTGTAACATATCCTAGGCCGGAGTATACCCGAGGGTGTAACATAGCCTAGGCCAAACTATACCCCGGGGTGTAACATAGCCTAGGCCAAACTATACCCCGGGGTGTAACATAGCCTAGGCCAGACTATACCCCGGGGTGTAACATAGCCTAGGCCAGACTATACCCCGGGGTGTAACATAGCCTAGGCCAAACTATACCCTGGGGTGTAACATAGCCTAGGCCAAACTATACCCGGGGTGTAACATAGCCTAGGCCAGACTATACCCCGGGGTGTAACATAGCCTAGGCCAGACTATACCCCGGGGTGTAACATAGCCTAGGCCAGACTATACCCTGGGTGTAACATAGCCTAGACCAGACTATACCCCGGGTGTAACATAACCTAGGCCAAACTATACCCCTGGATGTAACATAGCCTAGGCCAAACTATACCCGGATGTAACATAGCCTAGGCCAAACTATACCCCGGGATGTAACATAGCCTAGGCCAGACTATCCCTGGGATGTAACATAGCCTAGGCCAAACTATACCCCGGATGTAACATAGCCTAGGCCAAACTATACCTGGGATGTAACATAGCCTAGCCAAACTATAACCCGGGATGTAACATAGCCTAGGCCAAACTATACCTGGGATGTAACATAGCCTAGGCCAAACTATAACCCGGGATGTAACATAGCCTAGGCCAAACAATACCCGGGGTGTAACATATCCTAGGCCAAACTATACCCCGGGGTGTAACTAGCCTAGGCCAAACTATACCCCGGGGTGTAACATAGCCTAGGCCAAACTATAACCCGGGGTGTAACATAGCCTAGGCCAGGTATACCCTGGGGTGTACATAGCTAGCCAGACTAACCCTGGGTGTACATAGCCTAGGCCATGCTATACCCGGGGTGTAACATAGCCTAGATCAAACTATACCCGGGGGGTAACATAGCCTAGGCCGGAGTATACCTGAGGGTGTAACATAGCCTAGGCCAAACTATACCCCGGGGGGTAACATAGCCTAGGCCAAACTATACCCAGGGTGTAACATAGCCTAGGCCAGACTATACCCTGGGTGTAACATAGCCTAGGCCAAACTATACCCCAGGGTGTAACATAGCCTAGGCCATGCTATACCCCGGGGTGTAACTAGCCTAGGCCAAACTATCCCTGGGGTGTAACATAGCCTAGGCCAGACATACCCCGGGGTAACATAGCCTAGGCCAAACTATATCCGGGGTGTAACATAGCCTAGGCCAAACTATCCCGGGTGTAACATAGCCTAGGCCAAACTATATCCCGGGGTGTAACATAGCCTAGGCAAACTATACCCCGGGGTGTAACATAGCCTGGCCATGCTATATCCTCCGGGTCATGGTATTACCTCACTGGTTTTCTCCCTTGTGGCCCAGGACACTGTACCCCAGGGGATATATTCTATACCGGGGGGTGTAATATAGCCTAGACCTGATAAATCCCTCCAAGTCATAATTTTATCATCTCTCTGATTTTCCTCACTTTATCTCTAACTGATTGATTTTTTTTTTTTTTTGTATCATACTCAGATACACGGCTGCTTCCTCTTGTTGGGAATACAGTACAGAGCTTACATTGCACTGACAGTAGGTGGCGCTGTCCCATCGGCTTACATTGTGCTGACAGTAGATGGCGCTGTCCCATCAGGTTACATTATACTGACAGTAGGTGGCGCTGTCCCATCAGCTTACATTATACTGACAGTAGGTGGCGCTGTCCCATCAGCTTACATTGCACTGACAGTAGGTGGCGCTGTCCCATCAGCTTACACTGAGCTGACAGTAGGTGGCGCTGTCCCATCAGCTTACATTATACCCACAGTAGGTGGCGCTGTCCCATCAGCTTACATTGCACTGACAGTAGGTGGCGCTGTCCCATCAGCTTACATTGCACTGACAGTAGGTGGCGCTGTCCCATCAGCTTACATTATACTGACAGTAGGTGGAGCTGTCCCATCAGCTTACATTATACTGACAGTAGGTGGAGCTGTCCCATCAGCTTACATTGTACTGACAGTAGGTGGCGCTGTCTCATCAGCTTACATTATACTGACAGTAGGTGGAGCTGTCCCATCAGCTTACATTATACTGACAGTAGGTGGAGCTGTCCCATCAGCTTACATTGTACTGACAGTAGGTGGCGCTGTCCCATCAGCTTACATTATACTGACAGTAGGTGGCGCTGTCCCATCAGCTTACATTGAGCTGACAGTAGATGGCGCTGTCCCATCAGCTTACATTATACTGACAGTAGGTGGCGCTGTCTCATCAGCTTACATTATACTGACAGTAGGTGGCGCTGTCCCATCAGCTTACATTATACTGACAGTAGGTGGCGCTGTCCCATCAGCTTACATTATACTGACAGTAGGTGGCGCTGTCCCATCAGCTTACATTATACTGACAGTAGGTGGCGCTGTCCCATCAGCTCACATTGTACTGACAGTAGGTGGCGCTGTCCCATCAGCTTACATTATACTGACAGTAGGTGGCGCTGTCCCATCAGCTTACATTATACTGACAGTAGGTGGCGCTGTCCCATCAGCTCACATTGTACTGACAGTAGGTGGCGCTGTCCCATCAGCTTACATGCACTGACAGTAGGTGGCGCTGTCCCATCAGTTACATTATACTGACAGTAGGTGGCGCTGTCCCATCAGCTTACATGTACTGACAGTAGGTGGCGCTGTCCCATCAGCTTACATTGCACTGACAGTAGGTGGCGCTGTCCCATCAGGATACATTATACTGACAGTAGGTGGCGCTGTCCCATCAGCTTACATTGTACTGACAGTAGGTGGCGCTGTCCCATCAGCTTACATTATACTGACAGTAGGTGGCGCTGTCCCATCAGCTTACATTGTACTGACAGTAGGTGGCGCTGTCCCATCAGCTTACACTGAGCTGACAGTAGGTGGCGCTGTCCCATCAGCTTACATTATACCCACAGTAGGTGGCGCTGTCCTATCAGCTTACATTATACTGACAGTAGGTGGCGCTGTCCCATCAGCTTACATTATACTGACAGTAGGTGGCGCTGTCCCATCAGCTTACATTGTACTGACAGTAGGTGGCGCTGTCTCATCAGCTTACATTATACTGACAGTAGGTGGCGCTGGTCCCATCAGCTTACATGGAGCTGACAGTAGGTGGCGCTGTCCCATCAGCTTACATTATACTGACAGTAGGTGGCGCTGTCCCATCAGCTTACATTATACTGACAGTAGTGGCGCTGTCCCATCAGCTTACATGGAGCTGACAGTAGTGGCGCTGTCCCATCAGCTTACATGGAGCTGACAGTAGGTGGCGCTGTCCATCAGCTTACATTATACTGAAAGTAGGTGGCGCTGTCCCATCAGCTTACTTGCACTGACAGTAGGTGGCGCTGTCCCATCAGCTTACATTGTACTGACAGTAGGTGGCGCTGTCCATCAGCTTACATTATACTGACAGTAGGTGGCGCTGTCCTATCAGCTTACATTGCACTGACAGTAGGTGGCGCTGTCCCATCAGCTTACTTGTACTGACAGTAGGTGGCGCTGTCCCATCAGCTTACATTGCACTGACAGTAGTGGCGCTGTCCCTTCAGTTACATTGCACTGACAGTAGGTGGCGCTGTCCATCAGCTTACATGGAGCTGACAGTAGGTGGCGCTGTCTCATCAGCTTACATTGCAAGAGTAAGGCCGGGTTTTACATATGTCCGGCGGTGCGGCGGCGTTTCCATCCGGCGCAGGAGAAAAGCGCCGGAGGGAAACGCATCTTTGAACTGATCACATTGTTTTCAATGGGATCGTTCAAAATGCGGCGTGAACTAGTGGCCGCCGCATCGCCGGACCGTCGGTGCGTTAGGACGCATCTTGCAGCGTCGTGGCGACTGCCGCTCGGTGATGCGGCGCCGCAACCAATACAATCGAATAGAGCGCCGGATGCCTCGCCGGGCAGGACGCATGCTGTTCGTCGGCTCTGGCATCCGGCGTTCAGGCAAATAGTACACAAAATAAACATATATCCCTCCCCCTGGTGCTCTCTCCCCTCCCCTATAGTCCCCCCTTGTCCCCCAGTAGTATATCCCCCACCCCCCCCCTGTTTCTCTCCTCCAGTAGTATATAGCCCCCCTGTTGCCCCCCAGTAATATTTAGCTTCCCTGTGTGCTCTCCCCCAATTAGTATACAGCATTGCTGTGCGCTCTCCCCCAATAGTATATAGCCCCCATGGCGCTCTCGCCCCCTCCCATATAGCCCCCCTGTGCGCTCTCCTCCCCCCCCCTCCCATATAGCCGCCCCCCTGTGAGCTCCCCACATTTAGTATATAGCCCCCGTGCGCTCCCCCGCAAATCCATTGAAAATGACAGGAAAACATACTGGGGAAAAAAATTTCAACTGATGAGCGCCACTTGTGACAACTGATGACAACTGATGGAAACTGATGGCACTGATGGTTTTTAATGAAAAGACGGATAGAAAAACTGATGACAACTGATGCATTTTTGGCATCAGTTGTGACATCAGTTGTGGTCAGTTTTTAGGCAAAAAACGCAACTGATGCCAACTGATATATGTAAACCCAGCCTAAATGGGACAATGGAAAATTTACACATGATAAAGCTAATAAAAAAAATGTAGCTACTAAAATTCCCGCCCCCTCTCATTGCAAACACTGAAAAAAGCGCAAAATAAATAAATAAATGTCCCCGATGTGATTAGACTTGTAGGATTTCCATCAGTTTACATGGAGCTTCTCACTTATCTCAGCAGACAACCGAACCCTAATAACATGTTGAAAAATTAAAAGGGGTACTCCACTCATACATAACTTCTGATAAGTTGCTGCCCATAGTGAGACTAAAATTTCATTCCATACTTGTTTATTATCTATTCTGACTCCTTCCTCAGTTCTCAGCTGCTGCTTTCTGCTAAAGACAAAGAAATCTGTGTGTGAGCCTTTCTCTCTGTCTTCCCCTCCTCCCCACTCCCTTCTGATACGGCTGATGTAAAGAAGTCCCTGGCAGGCTTTATCTGCAACACTGTAGCTTCTTGTTAATGCCAGGAGGATAATTACAGTGAATTCATCAGCAACTTGACATCAGAAAACCCTCCCAACATAACACAGATGCTACAATGTTGCAGATACAGCCAGCCAGGGACTTGTTCACATCAGTCATCTCAGAAGGAGGGGGGGGGGGGGGGGAACGGAGAGAAAAGCTCACACACAGATTTATTTGTCTTCACAGAAAGCACAGCTGAGAACTGGGGGAAGGAGACTGATAAATAACAACATGTATGGAAGAATTGTTAGTCTCATCATGGATAGACATTCTTGTGTCCATCACTCACTGCTTCAGGGGGGGGGGGGGCTGAAGGGTTACTGTAATGTAGCTGTAAGGTGGAGCCCCCCCTTATATCCCGGTCACCTCCCTCACTATACTGCACTATACATATATACACCGGGGGGGGGCCTGAAGGGTTACTGTAATGTAGCTGTAAGGTGGAGCCCCCCCCTTATATCCCTGTCACCTCCCTCACTATACTGCACTATACATATATACACAGGGGGGGGGGGCTGAAGGGTTACTGTAATGTAGCTGTAAGGTGGAGCCCCCCCTTATATCCCTGTCACCTCCCTCACTATACTGCACTATACATATATAACAAGGGGGGGGGGGGCTGAAGGGTTACTGTAATGTAGCTGTAAGTGGAGCCCCCCCTTATATCCCTGTCACCTCCCTCACTATACTGCACTATACATATATACACAGGGGGTCACCGGGCCTGAAGGGTTACTGTAATGTAGCTGTAAGGTGGAGCCCCCCCTTATATCCCTGTCACCTCCCTCCTATACTGCACTATACATATATACACAGGGGGGGGGGGGCTGAAGGGTTACTGTAATGTAGCTGTAAGGTGGAGCCCCCCCTTATATCCCTGTCACCTCCCTCACTATACTGCACTATACATATATACACAGGGGGTCACCGGGCCCTGAAGGGTTACTGTAATGTAGCTGTAAGGTGGAGGCCCCCCCCTTATATCCCTGTCACCCCCCTCACTATACTGCACTATACATATATACACAGGGGGGGGGCCTGAAGGGTTACTGTAATGTAGCTGTAAGGTGGAGCCCCCCCTTATATCCCTGTCACCTCCCTCACTATACAAATATACACAGGGGGGGGGGGGGCTGAAGGGTTACTGTAATGTAGCTGTAAGGTGGAGCCCCCCCTTATATCCCTGTCACCCCCCTCACTATACTGCACTATACATATATACACACAGGGGGGGGGGGGCCTGAAGGGTTACTGTAATTGTAGCTGTAAGGTGGAGCCCTCCCCCTTATATCCCTGTCACCTCCCTCACTATACTGCACTATACATATATACACAGGGGGGGGGGCTGAAGGGTTACTGTAATGTAGCTGTAAGGTGGAGCCCCCCTTATATCCCTGTCACCTCCCTCACTATACTGCACTATACATATATACACAGGGGGGGGCCTGAAGGGTTACTGTAATGTAGCTGTAAGGTGGAGCCCCCCCTTATATCCCTGTCACCTCCCTCACTATACTGCACTATACATATT
>NW_027208872.1:0-42671 GCF_027789765.1 Dendropsophus ebraccatus
CCCCCCCATCACCTCCTCTCTCCCCCCATCTTCACCTCCTCCCCCCCCCCCCCCCCCATCACCTCCTCTCTCCCCCCCCATCACCTCCTCTCCCCCCCCCCCATCACCTCCTCTCTCCCCCCCCATCACCTCCTCTCTCCCCCCATCACCTCCTCTCTCACCTAGGATAGAAGGTCGGGGATGATGGTGGCAGTTTCCAGAAGCTTCTTCTCTAAGGAGACCACACGAGCGAGAACCAGGCCCGGCCACAACGGGAGGATTGGGATGGCTCTTGTGCTCTCTTGCTTCACTTTCCAGAATATACAGAATGTGATGACGGGAGAGTGAACAAAACGTCTTGAGCTTGGCATTGTGGCTGGTGGCAGCACATCCTCTTCCGGACGTCCCAAACTTCGGAGTGATTTCCCTGAAGACCCCGGGGTTCAGACTCCATTCACCTGGCAACAGGCGACACCTACTCAGAAACATTCAGGACACCTCTTATGTGGACTGCTGATATCATGAGGAGATTGTCTTCTGCCCATTGAAACAGAAGTCTGCACTCCAACATTAACCCCTTAGTGAGCGCCAAAACGGCTTTTTACGGTGGTCACTAATGGCTTTATTCTGCTGCAATCAGCTTTTTACGGCGATAGCAGAGAATAATGCCCCCACCAGAGGTAGCTATGAGGTCGGGGCAGTGTGTGGGGTCCGTCCCAGCAATCGCTGTTATAACATTGTGAGAGGAGATGGGGAAATGTCTCCCCCCAGATTAACCCCCTAGTGGCTGATCACTAACCCTTCTAGGGCAGCCATCACATCCAAGAGTCTGTTCACAATGATGGAAAAGAAAAAAAATATCAAAGCCCCATGCTCTCCGCCCCAGTACAAGCGATCAGCGGTATATACAATATACCGCTGATCGCTTGTTCCCACTGCAGGGATGCACTTTTTATCCCGTCACCATAAATCATTGGTGACGGGGATAAAAAAGTGGAAAAAGCAAAAGTGCAAAAACGAAAATTGGCTTTTACCTTAAGGGTTAAAGTGTCACTGTTGTTAAATGTTTTTTTGTTTTTTTTCTTAACCCCTTAAGGACAGAGCCAATTTAGATTTTTGCATTTTCGTTTTTTCCTCCTTGTGTTTAAAAGCCATAGCACTTGCATTTTTCCACCTAGAGACCCACATGAGCCCTTATCCTTATTTTTTACGTCACTAATTGTACTTTGCAATGACGGCTGTATTGTTTTATAAAGTACACTGTGAAACTTGTGGCGGAGGAGATAGGCCCTTGGTTGCAAGCAGAATTATTTCACTACGGGGATGGGGAGGAGTATGAGGCGGAGCTAAGACACGCCTCCCCGTAGCGTACCTCTCTGATCTGGAGCCATGCTGGGTCTCGTGGCTGACTGTGTTTGGCCGCTGGCTGAGGAGATGCCTGGCCGGGATTGAAGCTGAGCCCGGGCAGGTGCGATTTGGAGCAGCGCCAAGGGGCTCCACAGTGACAGTGTGGAGGGAAGACCGTTACCTCCTATAGCCAGGAATGGTGAGCGGACGAGGAGTGGCGGATGCGGAGATACAGTGACACGAGGAGGGTGAACGCCGCGAAAAAAACGGAGAAGATAGTCCACGCAAGCTGACGGTAGTGGGGCCGGGTGAGAGCAGGCTTCAAGCCGCGGCGGTGCGTGGATGGGTGTGGAGCTCGGTGACGGAGAGCGTATGGGCTTGTCCGCTAGGACAGTGGCATAGAAGTGAGAAGCCCTTGAGAATCCGGGCTGGAATAAGTGTCAGACCTGAGTACGGGGGCTGTGCGGAGGCTGGAGAGGGGCACGGTGGCAGTGTGTTCTGCGGGTCTCCAGAAGCCGGTGATACAGGTGGGGAAGAGGAAATTAACGCTGGGGCATGGTGGCAGCATGTCTCAGATAAGTGGCTGTGTAGCTGAACGCCGGGCTGCAGTGAGAGAGCAGTGTATCGGTGGATGGTAAACTTCCCCAATGAAACTGGTTCTTTGCTTGCTGTGCTGGAGGAGAGCTGTCCTGTAAGCTAAAGGTTGACACTGTAAAGAGCTGCTCTTTGAAATCGGCATTAACACTGGCCACTGTGTGTGACTGTTGGATGGTGAACTAACACACTAATCAAAGAGAGGCTATTGCTGGCTCCTGCAAGTGGATCTCGATATTATCAAATAGAGAGTACTAAATGTGGAGGTGCTCGCTGGTGTATGTCGAGAGAATTACCTTAAAGCCGGCATATGCAGTAGTCATTGTGGCTGGTGTACAGATAGTGAACCTTTGGGCTGCTGAATAAGTGGATGAACTATTCCTGGCAAGACTAACATCCCTATTATTGAACTAACTTTCTTCCTCTTCAGGTGGATTCCCCAGTGCAGGATTTGGTTCGGTGGACTGATTTGATACAGGTGGGGAAGAGGAAAGTAACGCTGGGGCCATGGTGGCAGCATGTCTCAGATAAGCGGCTGTGTAGCTGAACGCCGGGCTGCAGTGAGAGAGCAGTGTATCGGCGGATGGTAAAACTTCCCCAATGAAATTGGTTCTTTGCTTGCTGTGCTGAAGGAGAGCTGCCCTGTAAGATAAAGGTTGACATTGTAAAGGGCTGCTCCTTGAAGTCGGCATTAACACTGGCCACTGTGTGTGACTGTTGGATGTTGAACTAACACACTAATCAAAGAGAGGCTATTGCTGGCTCCTGCAAGTGGATCTCGATATTAACAAATAGAGGGTACTAAATGTGGAGGTGCTCGCTGGTGTATGTAGAGAGAAATACCTTAAAGCCGGCATATGCAGTAGTCATTGTGGCTGGTGTACAGATAGTGAACCTCTGGGCTGCCGAATAAGTGGATGAACTATTCCTGGCAAGACTAACATCCCTATTGATGAACTAACTTTTTTCCTTTTTAGGTGGATTCCCCAGTGCAGGATTTGGCTTAGTGGACTGATTTATTGATGCGGTACGGCTAAATTAATAGCTTGATGTCAGATCTCTAGTTGCGCACCCTGAGGTTTAATAATATTAATAACTTTGAACTGTTGGCTGGACAGGGTGTACAATAGCCCGGTAAACTGAGTGCCCTGGGCTCTGTTCTAAGCTGTGGAGGAAATATCTAACATCTATCCCTGTTGATGAAACCATATTTGCGGACTTATTGCAGTAGTGAAGATATTTATGTGCAATTTAGACCTCACAGTTGAATGAATTGAATTATTTTTTTTTTTTTTTTTTTTTTTTGGTGGTGGTTTTTTTTTTTTTTTTTTTTTTTTTTTTTTTGGCAAGTTAATCCTCCTGGTTTTACACTCCTGTAAGGGGTATAGTTTTGTGGGCTGCAGCCCGGGGTGAGGAGTGTACAACTGCTCTTTGAGCCCCTAATATTTACAACCTTTTCCATCCCCATCTGGTGCTAGTTAGCACAGAGGGGGAGGGGAAATGGCGACAAAGAAAAGTTTGAAAGGAGGGAGCCCCAAGCAGGATGCAAGGAAAAGTTCTGGGAAAATTGATAAATTGTTTAACTCCCCCACAATGGGTAAAGTGAAAGGGATGGAGAGAGGGGGGATAGATCCCCTGTTTGACAAAGAGGGAGAGGGTAATGTTGGGGGAGAAAAGGCACCTGCTTGGTTGGCGGAAGTACTGTCAGCAATTGGTAAATGTGACGTTTCTATTTCTACCCTGGCGCAGCAAGTGGGAGCAATTGGTACGGATATTGGTCTGCTTAGAGAGGATTTAAACAAAGTTAGGGAGAGGTTTGTAGAAGCAGAGGGGAGGATAAGTGTTCTAGAGGATGATATGGTAAAAGTTCAGGGGGTTGTTAAAAAACTGGTAGAGGAGAATGATCGCTTGAAAAGAAGGATGGTGGATCTGGAGGATTACTCCAGACGGAATAACTTGAGGATAATAGGGTTACCAGAGGGAGCTGAAGGAAAGGGAACTGTGGACTTTATGCAGAAATGGTTGGGGTCGGTGGTAGGGAATGAAGATGATACTGTTCAGATAAGATTGGAAAGGGCACATAGGATCCCTGCTAAACCCCCCCCACCAGGGGGACTACCGCGGCCCATGCTAGTGAAGTTTCTCTCCTATCAGGATAGAGAGTTAGTCCTGAGGAAAGCTAGGGATAGAGGAGAGATTAAATTGAATAACAACAAGGTGTTTTTATTCCCAGATTATGCGCATGAAACACAAAAAAAAGAGCAGAGTTTATAAATATTAAGAAGAGACTGCGGCTAAAGAAGATCCAATACTCCTCTGATATTTCCGGCAAAGCTTAGGGTAGTATATCAGGAGAAGGTGTGGTTTTTTAGTTCAGCTGCTGAGGCCACTGCATGGCTTGATGAAAAAGGTGTATGAATATATAGTGTAAAGATCGGGAGGTACTTACGGGTTATACTCATGTTAAGGGACTCGGGTTATGTACGCGAGTCAACTTGAAGGGGGGGTGGGTTGCCATGGAGTGGGTTTTTTTTTTTTATTTTTTTTTTTTTTGTTTTTTGTTTTTTTTTTTTTTTGTTTTTTTTTTTTGTTTTTGTTTTTTTTGTTGTTTTTTTTTTTTTTTTTGGTTTTTTTTTTTTTTTGGTTTTTTTTTTTTTTTTTTTTTGGTGTGTTTTTTTTTTGTTTTTTTTTTTTTTTTTTTTTCTTTTCTCTTTTTCTTTTCTCTCTTTTATCTTCTCTCTCTTCTATATCTCTCTCTCCCTGTCTTACTGAATGGGAACTAAGATTATAGCCTGGAATACCAGGGGATTGGGAGATAGAAGAAAGCGTGTAGCTGTAATGAGCTATTTGAGGAATGTCCTACCGGCTATAGTTTGTCTTAATGAGACACATTTGACTAAGGAAACAGAGTATAAATTGAGTAGGTTGTGGTGGTCGGAAAAATACTATTCTCACTTCTCGGGGTATTCCAGAGGGGTTGCTATCCTGGTGCATAAAAAGATAGGTTGGAGGTTGTTGAATCAAAAGAGGGATAGGGAAGGGCGTTACGTCTTCTTACATTGTGTGATAAATCAATTAGAATGCATTTTGGCTGCGGTGTATATTCCTCCTCCTTTTGGCATTCAGGTATTGGTAGATCTTTTTTTATTCACTAAGAATTATGTGGGTTGTCCGGTCATTGTGATCGGAGATTTTAATGGGGTGATGGATGAGGATTTAGATAGGATTAGGGTTCACAAAGGAGGTCTTCCCCCCATGAGATCCAAGTTGGCCGATGCTGTGAGAGAGCATGGGCTGCGGGATGTCTGGAGGGAAAGGAATCCTTATAAAAAGAGTTCACTTGCTGGAATAAAACGAATAATGTTATGTCAAGGATAGATATGGGGTTAGTGAGTGGGGATTTGGTACAAAGAATTATGAGTATTAAACACTTAGTGAGAAGCTTGTCAGATCACGCACCTATTATGATTGAAATAGACACAGGGAAAAGTATGGTTACACGAAGTATAAGAATAAACGCACATTGGTTAAATTTACTTGAGAGGTTAGATCAAATGGAGGGTGAGATAAGAGATATTTGGGACATTAATGTAAGCACGGCGTCACATCAAGTAGTATGGGATACACTGAAGGCAGTTATAAGGGGGAAATATTACGGGGCAATTTGTAATTTAAAGAAAAAATTTAGGGAGAGAGAGGGGGTGTTGAGGGGTAGTGTGCGCGAAAAGGAGGAGGAATATGTAATAGACAGCTCTGGTAGTAATAGAGAGAAGTTGGATGTGGCACAGCAAGAACTTAACCAATTTTTGTTGGAAAAGGCCGAAAATCAGATAGCATTCGTGGATAAAAAGAAATATTTGGGGTCTGGGTCACCAAATAAAGGGTTAATGGCTATAGTTAAAACGCAGAAAGATAAGAGGGATATACAGGCGATAAGATCTCCGCAAGGAACTATAATTAATCAAAAGAGTGAGATATTGAATCAGTTTATGGGTTACTATGAGGGAATTTATACGTCTGAATATGAACAATCTTCATGGGATCTAGCAAGTTTCTGAATAGTTTGGATCTTCCCAGATTGACAGATGACCAGAGAGAGGAGCTAGAAGCAGATGTTACGCTGGATGAGCTCTCAAGGGCGTTGGATCAGTCCCCGAAGAGTTCAGCACCTGGTTTGGATGGCCTCCCATATGAGCTCTATATAAAACATCGTGAGTGTCTTCTCCCTATTCTTTTGGAGGTTATAAAGGTTTCAATGGCAGAGGGGTCTTTGCCTAGATCCATGGAAGAAGCACTCATCACTCTGATATTGAAACCAGGCAAAGAGGAATTAGATATAGAGGCGTACAGGCCTATTTCACTGATGAATGTGGATGCCAAAATATTGGCGAAAGTCCTGGCAAGTAGGCTGCAAAGAGTGGTGGGTGACCTGGTTCATGGAGATCAATGTGGATTTATACCGGGCCGTATGGCCAAGTTCAATATTAGAAGGTTGTTTGAAAATGTTCAGTTGGTGGGAGAGCCTGGGTCCCACTCCATCCTGTCGTTAGACGCCACTAAGGCGTTTGACAGGGTGGAGTGGGACTATATGTGGGGAGTACTGGATAGTTATGGGTTCGGTCCACGTTTTTGTTTCATGGGTTAAGTTATTGTATAGAAATCCCAGGGCGGCGGTGGTAGTTAATGAGATGGTTATCGGGTTTTTTTTCTTTGTCACGTGGTACTAGACAGGGGTGCCCCCTCTCCCCTCTCCTTTTCGCCCTTAGTATTGAACCCTTAGCTCATCTAGTGAGAGTGGATAGTGATATTGAGGGGTTTGGGGCGGGCGGGGGAGGGGACAGGGTGTCCCTTTATGCAGATGATGTTTTATTTTTCTTGAAGGACCCAATTATTGCTGTTCCAAAAATTATAGAGTTGGTTGGGAAGATAGGGAAATTCTCAGGCCTAAAAATAAACTGGGCAAAGACTATACTTATGCCCTTGGGAGTTAATCAGCACTTCTCTTTTCCCCAGTTGAAGGTGTTAGAGGAAGGGGCAAATTCAACTATTTGGGAATAGCAATTTCTAGGAATATTAGAGAATATAATCGATTAAACTTAGAGGTGGTAATGGAGGAGGTGGAGAGGAAATGTAAGATATGGCAGAGGTTGTGTATCTCTAGAATGGATCGTATGACATTGTTTAGAACAATATGTCCTTCCCAAATTCCTGTATGTGTTTGGCTCGGCACCGATTTGGATCCCAGAAAAGCACCTTAGAAGGATTAGAATTATGATCAATTCTTTGATATGGGGTAGAAAGAGGGCCCGATTAAAATTAGAGGTATTATGTCAACCCAAAAATATGGGGGGTCTTGCTTTCCCAGATCTAAAGTTATATTTTTTAGCCTCACAGTTGTATTGGTTGGTAAATAGAACACAAACTAATTTTTATAAGATAGTTGGGGAAGAGATGGGACAGAGGTCGGATATGGTGTTTGAGTTCCTAGAGGGGGGATATTGGAAAGTAGGGGGAAAAAAGGATTGGCCTATGATTCAAGCCCTAGGGAAAACATGGGAGACCATGAAAAAGGTGCTGGGATTGAAGTCGGTGTTTGAGTTCACTCCAATTTGGGGAATACTAGGTTTGAGGAACTGAGGAAGTTGGGAGTGATAAGAAGTTTAGATAACAGAGGCATTAGAAAAATGGGGGAGGTCTTCTATAGAGGAAAGGTAAAAGAATGGGAGGTTATAAAAGGTGAATGTGATCTGCCTGAGAGTTTGTGGTTTGATTATTTCCGTTTAGGGACGGCGTTAAAAAAGCTAAATATATTGAAGAACGGGCTCTTTGATTGTGATTTTTTAGTTGATCGCATTATGAGACAAAATATTGAGAAAAAGGTGGTAGCATATATATATGGTCAACTGAAGGGTAGAGAGAGGATAGAAATAAGAAGCAGGGGGAAATGGGAGGAAGAGGTTGGGAAGCTAACAGATAATCAATGGCTCAGAATATTCTCTGGAGTCAATTTAGTATCTAAATCCGGTAATCACAGACTGGTACAATTTAACATAATACATAGGATCTATTTTACACCAGTATTATTAAAGAAAATAAAGAAATGGTCGGATAGTAATTGTCCTAGATGTGAGTTTCCGGAGGCAGATTTTATTCACATGATATGGTCGTGTAGGGAAATTCAGAAGTTCTGGAGGGAGGTATATGAAGAGATTAAGAAAATAGTAAAGATAGATATTCCCTATAGTCCTGCTTTGGCTATATTAGGGGATGATACAGGATTGAAAACAGGTAAAAGGTACGTAGAAAGATCTTGAGATTACTATTCCTCGCCCGGTTGGTTATTTCTCGTAACTGGATTTGTTCTGTTCCCCTTAGTAAAGAGATGTGGGAGAGGTGTATTAAACGGTTTGAGCCCTTTTATTAGTGAGAGAATAATATGAGTAGGGCATATGTGATGTATACTCATGATGGCTAATCATTTAATAATTATTTTTTTTTTTTTTTTTTTTTTTTTTTTTTTTTTTCTCACTCCATGGCAGGGGGGGAGGGAATGGGTGGGGGGGGGGGGGGGTTGAAGTCTAATATTTATATACATGATGTTACTGAGATGTATATTGTTGTTCTATTTTTTATGGAAGCAAAAGAAAAATAAAAAATTCTATAATTAAAAAAGTACACTGTGAAACTAGAAAAATATTCAATGTGTAGTGAAATTGAAAAAAAAAATGCATTTTGTTTATTTGGGGGAAATGTGTTTTTACGCCATTCACCCTGGGGTAAAACTGACTTGTTATGCATGTTCCTCAAGTCGTTACGATTACTATGATATATAACATGTATAACTTATATTGTATCGGATGGCCTGTAAAAAATTCAAACCGTTGTTACCAAATATACGTTCCTTACAATCGCTCCATTCCCGGCTTATAGCACTTTTATCCTTTGGTCTATGGGGCTGTGTCAGGTGACAGTTTTTGCGCCATGATGTGATCTTTCTATTGGTACCTTGATTGCGCATATACGACTTTTTGATCGCTTTTTATTACAATTTTTCTGGATTTGATGCGACCACTGAGCTATAACAGCATAAAGTGAGAGAGGTCAGATTTTGAAAAATGAGCCTGGTCATTAAGGCCCAAACTAGCTGCAGCACGAAGGGGCAAGAAGGTGGATCTCCTGCCCCCGTTTCCTCAGATGGAAGACCGTTGCCATATTGTCTGTTTGCACGAGAACTTCTTTGTGATGGAGCAGAGGATAGAAGTGCAGTAATGCCAGTCTGACTGCGTGAAGCTCTTTCCAATTCGATGACATCATTCTCTCTTGCAGAAACCATGGTCTCTGAATCCAGTTGTCCCCTACATGGGCACTCCAAGCCCAAGAGGAAACATTCTGTCGAGAGTGTCTCTTTAACACGAGGAAGGAGAGGCACTCCTGTCTCCAGACGGCCTGGATGTAACCACCAGGTTAGGTCTTGTCTTGTCTGGTGGGAGATGAACAGTGGTTTGTCCAAGGCTGAAGAAGTTCTGCCCCAGGGAGACAATATGTAGTCTTGAAGGACTCTTGCGTGAGCCTGAGCCCAGCTCACACCATGTACTGCTGAAGTAAGGCAGCCTAATGTCCTCATTGCTTGTCTCACTGAAGAGTGTGGATACTTTATTAAATTTCGAACTTCTGCCTTCAGCTCAATGACATCTGATGAGTGTCCAGTATGAACCCCAGATACTGTACCCTTTGAGAGGGCACCAGCTGGGACCTCTCCCAATTTACTAAGAAGCCATGGTCTTGAAGGAATTTGACAGTGGTGCAAAGGAAAGATCCAGGTACTGCTGTCAGAACTACTGCAACTTTCGTAAAGACCCTCGGCGCGGATGACAGGCTGGAGGGCAGGCACGTAAACTGGTTGTGTCTCTAAGTCTGATGACACTTAAGAGCCACCCGCAGAAACTTATTGTGAGCTAGAATACGTATGGCATACGCATATGTTAAATCTATCAAGGCAAGAAAATCATTGGGCTGTAGATACACGATGATGGACTTCATGTTCTCCATCTTGAAATGCTTGTTAAGGTAAGTTAAGTCTATTACAAGGCAAAGCTTTTCGTATGGCTTCAGGACCGTGAACAACCTGAAGTACACTCCACGATGAGGATCGGATAGGTGTTGACAAAAAACTAGGGAGACATGTGATGGTGTCTCTGCAGTGTTATTTTGCATATTTGATTTTCCAGGGGGCAATATTTTAGAATACACTGGTCAAGGTCAACCAGTGTCTTTTTGCATGCACTCACTAGTTATGCTCCCACTAGCCAGAAACCTACTCCACACTGATGAGGGACAAATACCCCGAAACAGCTGTCTGTGGATGGATACCTTGCTTGGGTAGTTTCCTTGATTGGAGACATTCCTTGGCTTGGTTGTTCCTTCGCGGAGGAAGGTCTGGCTAGTTCTCTGAAGTCGAGACATGTGATGGTGTCTCTGCCGTATTCATTTGCATATTTGACAAAAAACTTGACTTGAGGTAGGGATTTGAATTCTAGGGCATAGCCTGAAGAGACAACCATTTGCAACCATACATCCTCTGTAGATTGTAGACGGATAAAAATTGCAGTAGCCTCGCCCCACTGGTGGAACAGTTGGCCTGGCGGTCTATGTTCTGTGCACTTCTTGGACTGCAGCTTCCCTTTCTTATTGTACTATGCGGTGGAGTCTCTGGCTTGTCGTGGATTCCGGAACCCAAAGGGCCTATAATTCTTCAATAATTTTGGTGATGTACGTCTACGCCGAAAGGCCTTTCCAAGCTGCTTCTTCACTGAAGAAGGAATCACTCCCCCTTTTTTCCTCGTTGTTCCTCGTTTTTTCAGGATCGGGTGCAACTGTGGCCCAAACAAGCTCTTAGGGTGGAAGGGTAGAGCGCAGAAATTGTTTTTATCCGGAGGCATCTACAGATGGCATTGGTCAAAGCTAACTGTGAGAGTTCAAGCTGAGAACATCCAAGGGGTAGTTGCATAGAAATTTCACCACTCTCTTCATATATGGGATCTTTTTCTTAATCTCCTCACACTGGACCCCATCCTCTAGGTCTCTGGACAGACCTCTCTGCCAGGTACGCAGGGCTCTAGTGACTGGAACTGCTACCAGCGAGGCTTTAGCTGAAAAAGAAGCAGAATAGGCTTTTAAAACAGTGTGTCTGCCTTCTTGTCCATCCAATCCTACAGTAAGGCGGATTCATCTCAGGGATACGCCAAATTTTTTGGACAGCTTAGCAACAGCCAGGTTAATCTTTAGAGGTAATTCCCACTCCTCCCATTCTTTAGAGTCTATTTTATAGATGGTCTTAAACCTGGCACCAGGGTCCATCCTCTTGTCAGGCTTCTTCCAGTCCATCTGAAACAAACTTTTCAAAAGTGGGCAACCAAGAAACACTTATAATCCTCTACTGAGGGAAAATTCTACGAAGCCTCTTTTTTTGACTCTTAGACAGAGGCTTCTCTGACTCAGCAGCAGCTTTCGCTGACTTTATCAATTTACTTAAAGGGAACCAATCACCCAGAAAATCAATGTAAAGACAAGGATATGTGCTGATAGATCACCCAGCACACTTCCCAAATATGCCCCTGTAACCTCTGTGCCCCCCTCAATTAGACAGTAATCTTACTTTGTTCAGGTCACGCGCTGTATGTAAATTTTTGCTAAGTAGTCCTGGTGGGCGTATGTAGTCCTGGTGGGCGTATGTAGTCACGGTCTGGGGCTGTAATCACGCCCAGAGGGGCGTGATTCGGAGGCTTGCGGTCCAGTGACGTCATCCGGCGGCTTGCGTTCCGCGTCGCGGCCGCGCCGACGTGTTCGGGAACCCGCGCATGCGCAGTACGTCAGCGTCGTCTCCCGCCGTACTGCGCATGCGCGGGTTCCCGAACACGTCGGCGCGGCCGCGACGCGGAACACAAGCCGCCGGATGACGTCACTGGACCGCAAGCCTCCGAATCACGCCCCTCTGGGCGTGATTACAGCCGAAGACCGCGACTACATACGCCCCCGGACCGTGACTAGATACGCCCCCGGACCGTGACTACATACGCCCACCAGGACTACATACGCCCACCAGGACTACTTAGCAAAAATTTACATACAGCGCGTGACCTGAACAAAGTAAGATTACTGTCTAATTGAGGGGGGCACAGAGGTTACAGGGGCATATTTGGGAAGTGTGCTGGATGATCTATCAGCACATATCCTTGTCTTTACATTGATTTTCTGGGTGATTGGTTCCCTTTAAGTCTTCCTTATGAAAGGGAGAGTAATCTTCAGAGAATCCATAATCAGGATCATCTGAAGAAGACATGGTACCATTATTCTATAGGACACAGCCATATGTATATACGGTACAGGTGACATGATACCATTATTCTATAGGACACAGCCATATGTATATACAGTACAGGTGACATGGTACCATTATTCTATAGGACACAGCCATATGTATATACGGTACAGGTGACATGGTACCATTATTCTATAGGACACAGCCATATGTATATACAGTACAGGTGACATGATACCATTATTCTATAGGACACAGCCATATGTATATACAGTACAGGTGATACCATTATTCTATAGGACACAGCCATATGTATATACAGTACAGGTGATATACCATTATTCTATAGGACACAGCCATATGTATATACGGTACAGGTGACATGGTACCATTATTCTATAGGACACAGCCATATGTATATACAGTACAGGTGATACCATTATTCTATAGAACACAGCCATATGTATATACAGTACAGGTGACATGGTACCATTATTCTATAGGACACAGCCATATGTATATACGGTACAGGTGACATGATACCATTATTCTATAGGACACAGCCATATGTATATACAGTACAGGTAACATGGTACCATTATTCTATAGGACACAGCCATATGTATATACGGTACAGGTGATACCATTATTCTATAGGACACAGCCATATACACTATACGGTACAGGTGATATACCATTATTCTATAGGACACAGCCATATGTATATACAGTACAGGTGATATGGTACCATTATTCTATAGGACACAGCCATATGTATATACAGTACAGGTGACATGGTACCATTATTCTATAGGACACAGCCATATGTATATACGGTACAGGTGACATGATACCATTATTCTATAGGACACAGCCATATGTATATACGGTACAGGTGATACCATTATTCTATAGGACACAGCCATATGTATATACAGTACAGGTGATACCATTATTCTATAGGACACAGCCATATGTATATACAGTACAGGTGATATACCATTATTCTATAGGACACAGCCATATGTATATACGGTACAGGTGACATGGTACCATTATTCTATAGGACACAGCCATATGTATATACAGTACAGGTGATACCATTATTCTATAGGACACAGCCATATGTATATACGGTACAGGTGACATGGTACCATTATTCTATAGGACACAGCCATATGTATATACAGTACAGGTGATATACCATTATTCTATAGGACACAGCCATATGTATATACGGTACAGGTGACATGGTACCATTATTCTATAGGACACAGCCATATGTATATACAGTACAGGTGACATACCATTATTCTATAGGACACAGCCATATGTATATACAGTACAGGTGACATGAAACCATTATTCTATAGGACACAGCCATATGTATATACAGTACAGGTGATATACCATTATTCTATAGGACACAGCCATATGTATATACAGTACAGGTGACATGGTACCATTATTCTATAGGACACAGCCATATGTATATACGGTACAGGTGACATGATACCATTATTCTATAGGACACAGCCATATGTATATACGGTACCGGTGACATGGTACCATTATTCTATAGGACACAGCCATATGTATATACGGTACAGGTGATACCATTATTCTATAGGACACAGCCATATGTATATACAGTACAGGTGATACCATTATTCTATAGGACACAGCCATATGTATATACGGTACAGGTGATACCATTATTCTATAGGACACAGCCATATGTATATACGGTACAGGTGATATACCATTATTCTATAGGACACAGCCATATGTATATACAGTACAGGTGACATGATACCATTGTTCTATAGGACACAGCCATATGTATATACAGTACAGGTGATACCATTATTCTATAGGACACAGCCATATGTATATACAGTACAGGTGACATGGTACCATTATTCTATAGGACACAGCCATATGTATATACAGTACAGGTGATACCATTATTCTATAGGACACAGCCATATGTATATACAGTACAGGTGACATGGTACCATTATTCTATAGGACACAGCCATATGTATATACTGTACAGGTGATACCATTATTCTATAGGACACAGCCATATGTATATACTGTACAGGTGATACCATTATTCTATAGGACACAGCCATATGTATATACGGTACAGGTGATATACCATTATTCTATAGGACACAGCCATATGTATATACAGTACAGGTGATATACCATTATTCTATAGGACACAGCCATATGTATATACAGTACAGGTGATACCATTATTCTATAGGACACAGCCATATGTATATACAGTACAGGTGATATACCATTATTCTATAGGACACAGCCATATGTATATACAGTACAGGTGACATGATACCATTATTCTATAGGACACAGCCATATGTATATACGGTACAGGTGACATGATACCATTATTCTATAGGACACAGCCATATGTATATACAGTACAGGTGATACCATTATTCTATAGGACACAGCCATATGTATATACAGTACAGGTGATACCATTATTCTATAGGACACAGCCATATGTATATACGGTACAGGTGGTACCATTATTCTATAGGACACAGCCATATGTATATACAGTACAGGTGATATACCATTATTCTATAGGACACAGCCATATGTATATACAGTACAGGTGACATGGTACCATTATTCTATAGGACACAGCCATATGTATATACGGTACAGGTGATACCATTATTCTATAGGACACAGCCATATGTATATACGGTACAGGTGATATACCATTATTCTATAGGACACAGCCATATGTATATACAGTACAGGTGACATGGTACCATTATTCTATAGGACACAGCCATATGTATATACGGTACAGGTGACATGGTACCATTATTCTATAGGACACAGCCATATGTATATACAGTACAGGTGATATACCATTATTCTATAGGACACAGCCATATGTATATACAGTACAGTGAATACCATTATTCTATAGGACACAGCCATATGTATATACAGTACAGGTGATATATACCATTATTCTATAGGACAACAGCCATATATATATACAGTACAGGTGACATGATACCATTATTCTATAGGACACAGCCATATGTATATACGGTACAGGTGACATGATACCATTATTCTATAGGACACAGCCATATGTATATACAGTACAGGTGACATGGTACCATTATTCTATAGGACACAGCCATATGTATATACAGTACAGGTGACATGGTACCATTATTCTATAGGACACAGCCATATGTATATACAGTACAGGTGATACCATTATTCTATAGGACACAGCCATATGTATATACAGTACAGGTGACATGGTACCATTATTCTATAGGACACAGCCATATGTATATACAGTACAGGTGACATACCATTATTCTATAGGACACAGCCATATGTATATACAGTACAGGTGACATGGTACCATTATTCTATAGGACACAGCCATATGTATATACAGTACAGGTGACATGGTACCATTATTCTATAGGACACAGCCATATGTATATACAGTACAGGTGATACCATTATTCTATAGGACACAGCCATATGTATATACTGTACAGGTGATATACCATTTTCTATAGGACACAGCCATATGTATATACAGTACAGGTGACATGGTACCATTATTCTATAGGACACAGCCATATGTATATACGGTACAGGTGACATGGTACCATTATTCTATAGGACACAGCCATATGTATATACGGTACAGGTGATATTACCATTATTCTATAGGACACAGCCATATGTATATACGGTACAGGTGACATGATACCATTATTCTATAGGACACAGCCATATGTATATACAGTACAGGTGATACCATTATTCTATAGGACACAGCCATATGTATATACAGTACAGGTGATGGTACCATTATTCTATAGGACACAGCCATATGTATATACAGTACAGGTGATACCATTATTCTATAGGACACAGCCATATGTATATACAGTACAGGTGATATACCATTATTCTATAGGACACAGCCATATGTATATACGGTACAGGTGACATGGTACCATTATTCTATAGGACACAGCCATATGTATATACAGTACAGGTGATACCATTATTCTATAGGACACAGCCATATGTATATACAGTACAGGTGATACCATTATTCTATAGGACACAGCCATATGTATATACGGTACAGGTGACATGGTACCATTATTCTATAGGACACAGCCATATGTATATACAGTACAGGTGATATACCATTATTCTATAGGACACAGCCATATGTATATACAGTACAGGTGATACCATTATTCTATAGGACACAGCCATATGTATATACGTACAGGTGATATGGTACCATTATTCTATAGGACACAGCCATATGTATATACGGTACAGGTGACATGATACCATTATTCTATAGGACACAGCCATATGTATATACGGTACAGGTGACATACCATTATTCTATAGGACACAGCCATATGTATATACGGTACAGGTGACATGATACCATTATTCTATAGGACACAGCCATATGTATATACGGTACAGGTGACATGATACCATTATTCTATAGGACACAGCCATATGTATATACGGTACAGGTGATACCATTATTCTATAGGACACAGCCATATGTATATACAGTACAGGTGATATACCATTATTCTATAGGACACAGCCATATGTATATACGGTACAGGTGACATGATACCATTATTCTATAGGACACAGCCATATGTATATACGGTACAGGTGACATGGTACCATTATTCTATAGGACACAGCCATATGTATATACGGTACAGGTGACATGATACCATTATTCTATAGGACACAGCCATATGTATATACAGTACAGGTGATACCATTATTCTATAGGACACAGCCATATGTATATACAGTACAGGTGATATACCATTATTCTATAGGACACAGCCATATGTATATACAGTACAGGTGACATGATACCATTATTCTATAGGACACAGCCATATGTATATACAGTACAGGTGACATGATACCATTATTCTATAGGACACAGCCATATGTATATACGGTACAGGTGACATGATACCATTATTCTATAGGACACAGCCATATGTATATACAGTACAGGTGATACCATTATTCTATAGGACACAGCCATATGTATATACGGTACAGGTGATACCATTATTCTATAGGAAACAGCCATATGTATATACAGTACAGGTGACATGATACCATTTTTCTATAGGACACAGCCATATGTATATACAGTACAGGTGATACCATTATTCTATAGGACACAGCCATATGTATATACAGTACAGGTGACATGGTACCATTATTCTATAGGACACAGCCATATGTATATACAGTACAGGTGACATGTACCATTATTCTATAGGACACAGCCATATGTATATACAGTACAGGTGATACCATTATTCTATAGGACACAGCCATATGTATATACGGTACAGGTGACATGGTACCATTATTCTATAGGACACAGCCATATGTATATACGGTACAGGTGACATGATACCATTATTCTATAGGACACAGCCATATGTATATACAGTACAGGTGACATGGTACCATTATTCTATAGGACACAGCCATATGTATATACAGTACAGGTGACATGGTACCATTATTCTATAGGACACAGCCATATGTATATACGGTACAGGTGACATACCCATTATTCTATAGGACACAGCCATATGTATATACGGTACAGGTGACATGGTACCATTATTCTATAGGACACAGCCATATGTATATACAGTACAGGTGACATGGTACCATTATTCTATAGGACACAGCCATATGTATATACAGTACAGGTGATACCATTATTCTATAGGACACAGCCATATGTATATACAGTACAGGTGACATGGTACCATTATTCTATAGGACACAGCCATATGTATATACGGTACAGGTGACATGGTACCATTATTCTATAGGACACAGCCATATGTATATACGTACAGGTGACATGGTACCATTATTCTATAGGACACAGCCATATGTATATACGGTACAGGTGACATGGTACCATTATTCTATAGGACACAGCCATATGTATATACGGTACAGGTGATACCATTATTCTATAGGACACAGCCATATGTATATACGGTACAGGTGACATGGTACCATTATTCTATAGGACACAGCCATATGTATATACGGTACAGGTGACATGGTACCATTATTCTATAGGACACAGCCATATGTATATACGGTACAGGTGACATGATACCATTATTCTATAGGACACAGCCATATGTATATACAGTACAGGTGACATGATACCATTATTCTATAGGACACAGCCATATGTATATACAGTACAGGTGACATGATACCATTATTCTATAGGACACAGCCATATGTATATACAGTACAGGTGATACCATTATTCTATAGGACACAGCCATATGTATATACAGTACAGGTGATACCATTATTCTATAGGACACAGCCATATGTATATACAGTACAGGTGATACCATTATTCTATAGGACACAGCCATATGTATATACAGTACAGGTGATGATACCATTATTCTATAGGACACAGCCATATGTATATACAGTACAGGTGATATACATTATTCTATAGGACACAGCCATATGTATATACGGTACAGGTGATATACCATTATTCTATAGGACACAGCCATATGTATATACAGTACAGGTGATACCATTATTCTATAGGACACAGCCATATGTATATACAGTACAGGTGACATGATACCATTATTCTATAGGACACAGCCATATGTATATACAGTACAGGTGACATGGTACCATTATTCTATAGGAACAATCCAACAAGAAAGAAAAAAGTGATGGCACTGCCTGGCTCTCCACTAGATGGCACTCTATCTCAGGCTGGGTCCGGTATGTGGTGGTGCTCAATCCGAAATAAACATGCTGTATGAACAATGAATAAAGGATAAAAGGCGTCCCTCACCAGCAGTGTATTCAGACCATCCGGCTTTTATTGCTGTGCGCAGGGGGAGCGGGGGAGACAAGGTGGGTGACCGCAGTTTCGCGGCTTAGTGCCGCTTTGATGAACCCTCATGTGACTGGTACGTCACTTCCTTTTATGTGTGCAACTTTATCAAACAATGTGAGTGACAAACAAACATCCATTAAAATAAAGTACAAATTACACTGGCTAGCATATTCGGATATAGGGATTCATGCAATATTCACATCACTACGAGTAGTAAGACCCAGGGCGCCAAGCGCATCATATTTAATAATAAGTTCAGTTTCTTTTTGAAGGAGCAACCGCTTTCTATCACCCCACCTTTTGGGGGAGGGACAATACATAACCCAGCAAAATGTAACTGTGAGGAATCCCCATCATGTTCCTGCTGAATCTGTCTGACCATGCGGGGGCTACCTTTCCCTGTCTGCACTGATCTGACATGCTCTGAGAATCTCCTCCACATGGGGCGGATGGTCTTCCCTATATAATATTTGCCACAGTTACAAATCAAAGCATATACCACATACTGGCTTTTGCATGTCATAAAGTCATTGACCACATGTTCATGGCCACCTAATTTAATGTATCTACCATTATTTAATGATCTACAGTAGTGGCAATGGCCACACTTAAAATTACCCTTGGCTGACCTGGATGTGAGCCATGACCCCTAGCTGACCTGGATGTAAGCCATGACCCCTAGCTGACCTGGATGTAAGCCATGACCCCTAGCTGACCTGGATGTAAGCCATGACCCCTAGCTGACCTGGATGTGAGCCATGACCCCTAGCTGACCTGGATGTAAGCCATGACCCTTCTTTTTGTGGATTCTGTTTGTCAAGTCTCCCATGGACTAGTAGATCTTTAATGTTCTGAGTGCGTCTAAATGTCACTGTGGGGCGCTGTGGGAGAGCCAGGCAGTACCATCACTTTTTTCTTTCTTGTTGGATTGTTCACAGTTCTTTTTTGATTGAGCACGCCGTTTTTAGAGGCCCCAGAGATGGATACGGACTTGGATATAGGCATTAATGTGCTTTCACAGCCTAATACTGGACCGGAGACCCGCGCTACTGGCAGGGAGGATGCGGGGGAGTTTTTTGCACTGTGCGAGCAAAAGGATACTTTGCAATTGTTAAGCACAAGAACTTTGGAATCAAAAGTGCTTACGATGGCAGAAAAAGAAACAAAGTAGTTTTGGACTGTGCAGTCATTACAATCTTACCGCCAGCACGAACGAGCACCCAGAGGGCTGCGCATATTCAAGGATATCTCACAGTTCACTGATGATCAGCTGTTTGCTGATCAGTGGGAGGAGCTGCACAAACAGCATGCCATGAACCTTACTAGGCTAGTGCTCCAACGTACTGAGCAGGAGTATACTGAAATCACTATGGAATTACTAAAAACAAAAACTGAGCTGAAAACACGACTTACAGAGGCCCAATATACCACATTCAACAATAGAATGGAGAAAAGGATTACAGTGGTACAAGAAGAAAGATAAATTTGTGAGAGACAAACAGGACTATAAACAGCACAAGGTCTTTACATGGAATGTGAACAGTGCCAATAAAAGAAAAAACAGGAGGATGCGTTTTCAGAAGAAAAAAACAGTCGGACTTTTGGACTACTGACACAGGATCGGACTCTAGTGATAACATGGACACACATCCATCCGGCCAGGTGGCTAGAGGTGGGGAACCCCCTTTAGGCGGAAGATCCGCCGGGGTAGAAAACGCCCAAAGCACAAAACATCCGCAAGGAGGAGTGAAGCGCAAGCAGGTCACCTGGTACAGGTAGGTGATCATGCTGCACCACACTCCACAGACATAGATCTTACTATAGGAGATAGACAGCAGGATGATATACGTATAGTTAATCTATCAGACATTTCTTTAGATGAGGATTGTGTCGCGCTATTATCAAAGGCCTTAATTTCTGCATTAATAAGGACTTTAATTATGTGGACTTTGAAATAGATCTGAGAAAAGCCATTAGGAAACTAAACATCCAGAGATTTTTCCTGCAGAAATCCAGCAACAGCGAGCAGATGGAATTTATGGGACAAACGCAGGTCCATGTAGGCCCTTTGGGCTTTATAATAGCCGGTAATCCATCTTCGGCAGATCAGGCTGTATTATCCTTACTCATGGGTTTAGAAGATAGCTCCCCAGGTACACAGGTCGACCATACTCCAGCAGCCCCTTCTCCATCCACACCTTTCTTAGGAGGGGTTCCGTCCAAATTTAACCCACCCTTGCCTGCCGGGTCTCCTATCTCTCTGTTTATGGACAAGGTCATACAGGATGTCAAGGCGTTAATTTATCCTCCGTCCAGTCCGAATCTTTCGGATGGTGAACGCAGGGCCTTGGTATGGCTTAAGTCTCAGAGCGAGATAGTGATACGCCCGGCAGACAAGGGTGGCAATATTGTCATTCTGTCCAAGGATTACTATTTACAGGAGGCACATCGACAGCTGTCAGATGAATCCACATATACCAAATTACCAGCAGACCCTACACATTCATATACTAACAAAGTGCGTGACGTATTACGTAAAGGGGTAGAGCAACAGATATTTTCCAGTAATTTTGCAGAGAAACTGTTTGTGGATATTCCTAAAAAACCCTATTGGTATTGGGTACCCAAGATACACAAGGATATACAGCGACCGCCTGGTCGCCCTATTGTGGCGGGTATGGGATCCATTATGGAACCGATTTCTAAATACCTAGATTGGTTGCTCAGGCCTATCCTAAAAAATATACCATCTTACGTTCGGGACACGGGAGATCTGCTGGAGACATTGGATCCTTTTTGCTGGCAGGAGGACCATCGCCTTGTGAGCATCGACGTTGAGAGCCTGTACACCCGGATCCCTCATGACCGGTGTGTACAGGCTGTCAGGTGGTGTCTCCAGGTGATAGGTGGATATGACACATTGTTTGTGCAGTATATCTGTGATCTTGTATACCTGGTCATGACATGTAATGCGTTTGAATTCAACGGTCAATGGTACCTCCAGAAGTCAGGGGTAGGGATGGGTAATCCGGTAGCCCCAACGCTAGCCAATATATTTTTGGCATATATGGAAAGTGAAAAGGTATTTTCAGTAACCAACAGATTTTCTTACTTTATACATCTATATTTGAGATACATAGATGATCTTGTCATTGTGTGGTCGGGAGGGGAAGAAAGGTTCCTGGAGTTTGTGGGATACATGAATGATAATAATTTCAACATGTTTTATACATCTGTGTATGGGGGACTGGAGCTGGACTTCTTAGATGTACACCTGGACATTAGCAGCGGCACACTTACCACATCATGCTATAGAAAAAAGACGGCTGTCAATTCACTGCTTAATTACTCTAGCTACCATCCACACCACACTAAGAGAGCGTTACCGTACAGTCAATTTATCAGATTGAGACGCATAAATAACAATGACATTTTATTCACTAAACAGGCAGAGGAATTGAGCCACCGACTGAGAAAAAGAGGATATCCCCAACAACTATTAGCGAGAGCCTCCAGAGGGCGTCAAGTGTGAACAGACTCCAATTGCTCACAACAACAAAACAGCGTAATATACATATAAATAAAAAACACAAGGCAGATAAAAAAAGAGTGGTATTCACATTTGATTATTCACCCCTGGAGAGAACCATTAAGAACGCTATTTACAAAAACTGGCACATTGTAGAACAGGACGAACACCTAAGAGGACACATTGCTGAGCGCCCCACAGTGACATCTAGACGCACTCAGAACATTAAAGATCTACTAGTCCATGGGAGACTTGACAAACAGAATCCACAAAAAGAGGGTCATGGCTTACATCCAGGTCAGCTAGGGGTCATGGCTTACATCCAGGTCAGCTAGGGGTCATGGCTTACAGGTCAGCTAGGGGTCATGCTACATCCAGGTCAGCTAGGGGTCATGGCTTACATCCAGGTCAGCGGGGTCAACATCCAGGTCAGCGTCATGGCTTACATCCAGGTCAGCCAAGGGTAATTTTAAGTGTGGCCATTGCCACTACTGTAGATCATTAAATAATGGTAGATACATTAAATTAGGTGGCCATGAACATGTGGTCAATGACTTTATGACATGCAAAAGCCAGTATGTGGTATATGCTTTGATTTGTAACTGTGGCAAATATTATATAGGGAAGACCATCCGCCCCATGTGGAGGAGATTCTCAGAGCATGTCAGATCAGTGCAGACAGGGAAAGGTAGCCCCCGCATGGTCAGACAGATTCAGCAGGAACATGATGGGGATTCCTCACAGTTACATTTTGCTGGGTTATGTATTGTCCCTCCCCCAAAGGTGGGGGTGATAGAAAGCGGTTGCTCCTTCAAAAAGAAACTGAACTTATTATTAAATATGATGCGCTTGGCGCCCTGGGTCTTACTACTCGTAGTGATGTGAATATTGCATGAATCCCTATATCCGAATATGCTAGCCAGTGTATTTTGTACTTTATTTTAATGGATGTTTGTTTGTCACTCACATTGTTTGATAAAGTTGCACACATAAAAGGAAGTGACGTACCAGTCACATGAGGGTTCATCAAAGCGGCACTAAGCCGCGAAACTGCGGTCACCCACCTTGTCTCCCCCGCTCCCCCTGCGCACAGCAATAAAAGCCGGATGGTCTGAATACACTGCTGGTGAGGGACGCCTTTTATCCTTTATTCATTGTTCATTATTATATAGGACACAGCCATATGTATATACGGTACAGGTGACATGGTACCATTATTCTATAGGACACAGCCATATGTATATACGGTACAGGTGATACCATTATTCTATAGGACACAGCCATATGTATATACGGTACAGGTGATACCATTATTCTATAGGACACAGCCATATGTATATACGGTACAGGTGATATACCATTATTCTATAGGACACAGCCATATGTATATACAGTACAGGTGACATGGTACCATTATTCTATAGGACACAGCCATATGTATATACAGTACAGGTGATATACCATTATTCTATAGGACACAGCCATATGTATATACAGTACAGGTGACATGGTACCATTATTCTATAGGACACAGCCATATGTATATACAGTACAGGTGATACCATTATTCTATAGGACACAGCCATATGTATATACAGTACAGGTGACATACCATTATTCTATAGGACACAGCCATATGTATATACGGTACAGGTGACATGATACCATTATTCTATAGGACACAGCCATATGTATATACAGTACAGGTGATACCATTATTCTATAGGACACAGCCATATGTATATACAGTACAGGTGACATACCATTATTCTATAGGACACAGCCATATGTATATACAGTACAGGTGACATGGTACCATTATTCTATAGGACACAGCCATATGTATATACAGTACAGGTGACATGGTACCATTATTCTATAGGACACAGCCATATGTATATACAGTACAGGTGATACCATTATTCTATAGGACACAGCCATATGTATATACAGTACAGGTGATATGGTACCATTATTCTATAGGACACAGCCATATGTATATACAGTACAGGTGATACCATTATTCTATAGGACACAGACATATGTATATACAGTACAGGTGATATACCATTATTCTATAGGACAGAGCCATATGTATATACAGTACAGGTGACATGGTACCATTATTCTATAGGACACAGCCATATGTATATACAGTACAGGTGACATGGTACCATTATTCTATAGGACACAGCCATATGTATATACAGTACAGGTGACATGATACCATTATTCTATAGGACACAGCCATATGTATATACAGTACAGGTGATACCATTATTCTATAGGACACAGCCATATGTATATACAGTACAGGTGATACCATTATTCTATAGGACACAGCCATATGTATATACAGTACAGGTGACATGGTACCATTATTCTATAGGACACAGCCATATGTATATACAGTACAGGTGACATGATACCATTATTCTATAGGACACAGCCATATGTATATACAGTACAGGTGACATGATACCATTATTCTATAGGACACAGCCATATGTATATACAGTACAGGTGATATACCATTATTCTATAGGACACAGCCATATGTATATACAGTACAGGTGATACCATTATTCTATAGGACACAGCCATATGTATATACAGTACAGGTGACATGGTACCATTATTCTATAGGACACAGCCATATGTATATACGGTACAGGTGACATGATACCATTATTCTATAGGACACAGCCATATGTATATACGGTACAGGTGATATACCATTATTCTATAGGACACAGCCATATGTATATACAGTACAGGTGATATACCATTATTCTATAGGACACAGCCATATGTATATACAGTACAGGTGATATACCATTATTCTATAGGACACAGCCATATGTATATACAGTACAGTGTTATACCATTATTCTATAGGACACAGCCATATGTATAAACGGTACAGGTGATATACCATTATTCTATAGGACACAGCCATATGTATATACGGTACAGGTGATATACCATTATTCTATAGGACACAGCCATATGTATATACGGTACAGGTGACATGGTACCATTATTCTATAGGACACAGCCATATGTATATACAGTACAGGTGATATACCATTATTCTATAGGACACAGCCATATGTATATACGGTACAGGTGATATACCATTATTCTATAGGACACAGCCATATGTATATACAGTACAGGTGAAATACCATTATTCTATAGGACACAGCCATATGTATATACAGTACAGGTGACATGGTACCATTATTCTATAGGACACAGCCATATGTATATACGTACAGGTGACATTACCATTATTCTATAGGACACAGCCATATGTATATACAGTACAGGTGATACCATTATTCTATAGGACACAGCCATATGTATATACGGTACAGGTGACATGGTACCATTATTCTATAGGACACAGCCATATGTATATACAGTACAGGTGACATGGTACCATTATTCTATAGGACACAGCCATATGTATATACAGTACAGGTGATATACCATTATTCTATAGGACACAGCCATATGTATATACAGTACAGGTGATATACCATTATTCTATAGGACACAGCCATATGTATATACAGTACAGGTGACATGGTACCATTATTCTATAGGACACAGCCATATGTATATACAGTACAGGTGACATACCATTATTCTATAGGACACAGCCATATGTATATACAGTACAGGTGATATACCATTATTCTATAGGACACAGCCATATGTATATACAGTACAGGTGACATGGTACCATTATTCTATAGGACACAGCCATATGTATATACAGTACAGGTGACATGATACCATTATTCTATAGGACACAGCCATATGTATATACGTACAGGTGATACCATTATTCTATAGGACACAGCCATATGTATATACAGTACAGGTGACATGGTACCATTATTCTATAGGACACAGCCATATGTATATACGGTACAGGTGACATGGTACCATTATTCTATAGGACACAGCCATATGTATATACGTACAGGTGACATGGTACCATTATTCTATAGGACACAGCCATATGTATATACGGTACAGGTGACATGGTACCATTATTCTATAGGACACAGCCATATGTATATACGGTACAGGTGATACCATTATTCTATAGGACACAGCCATATGTATATACGGTACAGGTGACATGATACCATTATTCTATAGGACACAGCCATATGTATATACAGTACAGGTGACATGGTACCATTATTCTATAGGACACAGCCATATGTATATACGGTACAGGTGACATGGTACCATTATTCTATAGGACACAGCCATATGTATATACAGTACAGGTGATACCATTATTCTATAGGACACAGCCATATGTATATACAGTACAGGTGATACCATTATTCTATAGGACACAGCCATATGTATATACAGTACAGGTGACATGATACCATTATTCTATAGGACACAGCCATATGTATATACAGTACAGGTGACATGGTACCATTATTCTATAGGACACAGCCATATGTATATACAGTACAGGTGATACCATTATTCTATAGGACACAGCCATATGTATATACGGTACAGGTGATACCATTATTCTATAGGACACAGCCATATGTATATACAGTACAGGTGACATGATACCATTATTCTATAGGACACAGCCATATGTATATACGGTACAGGTGATATACCATTATTCTATAGGACACAGCCATATGTATATACGGTACAGGTGACATGGTACCATTATTCTATAGGACACAGCCATATGTATATAGTACAGGTGATATACCATTATTCTATAGGACACAGCCATATGTATATACGGTACAGGTGACATGGTACCATTATTCTATAGGACACAGCCATATGTATATACAGTACAGGTGACATGGTACCATTATTCTATAGGACACAGCCATATGTATATACAGTACAGGTGATATACCATTATTCTATAGGACACAGCCATATGTATATACTGTACAGGTGACATGATACCATTATTCTATAGGACACAGCCATATGTATATACAGTACAGGTGACATGGTACCATTATTCTATAGGACACAGCCATATGTATATACAGTACAGGTGACATGGTACCATTATTCTATAGGACACAGCCATATGTATATACGGTACAGGTGACATGGTACCATTATTCTATAGGACACAGCCATATGTATATACAGTACAGGTGATATACCATTATTCTATAGGACACAGCCATATGTATATACGGTACAGGTGACATGGTACCATTATTCTATAGGACACAGCCATATGTATATACAGTACAGGTGACATGGTACCATTATTCTATAGGACACAGCCATATGTATATACGGTACAGGTGACATGGTACCATTATTCTATAGGACACAGCCATATGTATATACAGTACAGGTGATATACCATTATTCTATAGGACACAGCCATATGTATATACGGTACAGGTGACATGTACCATTATTCTATAGGACACAGCCATATGTATATACGGTACAGGTGATATACCATTATTCTATAGGACACAGCCATATGTATATACGGTACAGGTGATACCATTATTCTATAGGACACAGCCATATGTATATACAGTACAGGTGATACCATTATTCTATAGGACACAGCCATATGTATATACAGTACAGGTGACATGGTACCATTATTCTATAGGACACAGCCATATGTATATACGGTACAGGTGACATGATACCATTATTCTATAGGACACAGCCATATGTATATACAGTACAGGTGACATGGTACCATTATTCTATAGGACACAGCCATATGTATATACGGTACAGGTGACATACCATTATTCTATAGGACACAGCCATATGTATATAGGTACAGGTGACATGGTACCATTATTCTATAGGACACAGCCATATGTATATACAGTACAGGTGACATGGTACCATTATTCTATAGGACACAGCCATATGTATATACGGTACAGGTGACATGGTACCATTATTCTATAGGACACAGCCATATGTATATACAGTACAGGTGATATGGTACCATTATTCTATAGGACACAGCCATATGTATATACGGTACAGGTGATATACCATTATTCTATAGGACACAGCCATATGTATATACGGTACAGGTGACATGGTACCATTATTCTATAGGACACAGCCATATGTATATACAGTACAGGTGACATGGTACCATTATTCTATAGGACACAGCCATATGTATATACGGTACAGGTGATATACCATTATTCTATAGGACACAGCCATATGTATATACAGTACAGGTGATACCATTATTCTATAGGACACAGCCATATGTATATACAGTACAGGTGACATGGTACCATTATTCTATAGGACACAGCCATATGTATATACGGTACAGGTGACATACCATTATTCTATAGGACACAGCCATATGTATATACGGTACAGGTGATACCATTATTCTATAGGACACAGCCATATGTATATACAGTACAGGTGACATACCATTATTCTATAGGACACAGCCATATGTATATACAGTACAGGTGACATGGTACCATTATTCTATAGGACACAGCCATATGTATATACGGTACAGGTGACATGGTACCATTATTCTATAGGACACAGCCATATGTATATACAGTACAGGTGACATGGTACCATTATTCTATAGGACACAGCCATATGTATATACAGTACAGGTGATATACCATTATTCTATAGGACACAGCCATATGTATATACGGTACAGGTGACATGGTACCATTATTCTATAGGACACAGCCATATGTATATACAGTACAGGTGATATACCATTATTCTATAGGACACAGCCATATGTATATACGGTACAGGTGACATGATACCATTATTCTATAGGACACAGCCATATGTATATACGGTACAGGTGATATACCATTATTCTATAGGACACAGCCATATGTATATACAGTACAGGTGATACCATTATTCTATAGGACACAGCCATATGTATATACGGTACAGGTGATACCATTATTCTATAGGACACAGCCATATGTATATACGGTACAGGTGATACCATTATTCTATAGGACACAGCCATATGTATATACGGTACAGGTGACATGGTACCATTATTCTATAGGACACAGCCATATGTATATACAGTACAGGTGACATGGTACCATTATTCTATAGGACACAGCCATATGTATATACGGTACAGGTGATATACCATTATTCTATAGGACACAGCCATATGTATATACAGTACAGGTGATATACCATTATTCTATAGGACACAGCCATATGTATATACGGTACAGGTGACATGGTACCATTATTCTATAGGACACAGCCATATGTATATACAGTACAGGTGACATGATACCATTATTCTATAGGACACAGCCATATGTATATACAGTACAGGTGACATGATACCATTATTCTATAGGACACAGCCATATGTATATACGGTACAGGTGACATGGTACCATTATTCTATAGGACACAGCCATATGTATATACAGTACAGGTGACATGGTACCATTATTCTATAGGACACAGCCATATGTATATACAGTACAGGTGACATACCATTATTCTATAGGACACAGCCATATGTATATACAGTACAGGTGACATACCATTATTCTATAGGACACAGCCATATGTATATACAGTACAGGTGACATGGTACCATTATTCTATAGGACACAGCCATATGTATATACGGTACAGGTGACATGGTACCATTATTCTATAGGACACAGCCATATGTATATACGGTACAGGTGACATGATACCATTATTCTATAGGACACAGCCATATGTATATACAGTACAGGTGACATGGTACCATTATTCTATAGGACACAGCCATATGTATATACAGTACAGGTGACATGATACCATTATTCTATAGGACACAGCCATATGTATATACGGTACAGGTGATACCATTATTCTATAGGACACAGCCATATGTATAGACGGTACAGGTGACATGGTACCATTATTCTATAGGACACAGCCATATGTATATACGGTACAGGTGATACCATTATTCTATAGGACACAGCCATATGTATATACGGTACAGGTGACATGATACCATTATTCTATAGGACACAGCCATATGTATATACGGTACAGGTGACATGGTACCATTATTCTATAGGACACAGCCATATGTATATACAGTACAGGTGACATGGTACCATTATTCTATAGGACACAGCCATATGTATATACGGTACAGGTGACATGGTACCATTATTCTATAGGACACAGCCATATGTATATACAGTACAGGTGATATACCATTATTCTATAGGACACAGCCATATGTATATACGGTACAGGTGACATGGTACCATTATTCTATAGGACACAGCCATATGTATATACAGTACAGGTGACATGGTACCATTATTCTATAGGACACAGCCATATGTATATACGGTACAGGTGACATGGTACCATTATTCTATAGGACACAGCCATATGTATATACAGTACAGGTGATACCATTATTCTATAGGACACAGCCATATGTATATACGGTACAGGTGACATGGTACCATTATTCTATAGGACACAGCCATATGTATATACGGTACAGGTGACATGGTACCATTATTCTATAGGACACAGCCATATGTATATACAGTACAGGTGACATGATACCATTATTCTATAGGACACAGCCATATGTATATACGGTACAGGTGATATACCATTATTCTATAGGACACAGCCATATGTATATACGGTACAGGTGACATGGTACCATTATTCTATAGGACACAGCCATATGTATATACGGTACAGGTGATTACCATTATTCTATAGGACACAGCCATATGTATATACAGTACAGGTGATACCATTATTCTATAGGACACAGCCATATGTATATACGGTACAGGTGATACCATTATTCTATAGGACACAGCCATATGTATATACGGTACAGGTGATATACCATTATTCTATAGGACACAGCCATATGTATATACAGTACAGGTGACATGATACCATTATTCTATAGGACACAGCCATATGTATATACAGTACAGGTGACATGATACCATTATTCTATAGGACACAGCCATATGTATATACGGTACAGGTGACATGGTACCATTATTCTATAGGACACAGCCATATGTATATACAGTACAGGTGATACCATTATTCTATAGGACACAGCCATATGTATATACAGTACAGGTGACATGGTACCATTATTCTATAGGACACAGCCATATGTATATACGGTACAGGTGATATACCATTATTCTATAGGACACAGCCATATGTATATACGGTACAGGTGATATGGTACCATTATTCTATAGGACACAGCCATATGTATATACAGTACAGGTGACATGGTACCATTATTCTATAGGACACAGCCATATGTATATACGGTACAGGTGACATGATACCATTATTCTATAGGACACAGCCATATGTATATACGGTACAGGTGATATACCATTATTCTATAGGACACAGCCATATGTATATACGGTACAGGTGACATGATACCATTATTCTATAGGACACAGCCATATGTATATACGGTACAGGTGACATGGTACCATTATTCTATAGGACACAGCCATATGTATATACAGTACAGGTGACATGGTACCATTATTCTATAGGACACAGCCATATGTATATACAGTACAGGTGATACCATTATTCTATAGGACACAGCCATATGTATATACAGTACAGGTGACATGGTACCATTATTCTATAGGACACAGCCATATGTATATATACGGTACAGGTGATACCATTATTCTATAGGACACAGCCATATGTATATACGGTACAGGTGATATACCATTATTCTATAGGACACAGCCATATGTATATACAGTACAGGTGACATGATACCATTATTCTATAGGACACAGCCATATGTATATACAGTACAGGTGATATACCATTATTCTATAGGACACAGCCATATGTATATACAGTACAGGTGACATGATACCATTATTCTATAGGACACAGCCATATGTATATACGTACAGGTGACATGTACCATTATTCTATAGGACACAGCCATATGTATATACGGTACAGGTGATACCATTATTCTATAGGACACAGCCATATATATATACAGTACAGGAGACATGGTACCATTATTCTATAGGACACAGCCATATGTATATACAGTACAGGTGACATGGTACCATTATTCTATAGGACACAGCCATATGTATATACGGTACAGGTGACATGATACCATTATTCTATAGGACACAGCCATATGTATATACGGTACAGGTGATATACCATTATTCTATAGGACACAGCCATATGTATATACGGTACAGGTGACATGGTACCATTATTCTATAGGACACAGCCATATGTATATACAGTACAGGTGACATGGTACCATTATTCTATAGGACACAGCCATATGTATATACGGTACAGGTGACATGATACCATTATTCTATAGGACACAGCCATATGTATATACAGTACAGGTGATATACCATTATTCTATAGGACACAGCCATATGTATATACGGTACAGGTGACATGGTACCATTATTCTATAGGACACAGCCATATGTATATACGGTACAGGTGACATGATACCATTATTCTATAGGACACAGCCATATGTATATACGGTACAGGTGACATGGTACCATTATTCTATAGGACACAGCCATATGTATATACAGTACAGGTGACATGGTACCATTATTCTATAGGACACAGCCATATGTATATACGGTACAGGTGATACCATTATTCTATAGGACACAGCCATATGTATATACGGTACAGGTGATATACCATTATTCTATAGGACACAGCCATATGTATATACGGTACAGGTGATATACCATTATTCTATAGGACACAGCCATATGTATATACGGTACAGGTGATATACCATTATTCTATAGGACACAGCCATATGTATATACGGTACAGGTGACATGATACCATTATTCTATAGGACACAGCCATATGTATATACGGTACAGGTGATATACCATTATTCTATAGGACACAGCCATATGTATATACAGTACAGGTGATACCATTATTCTATAGGACACAGCCATATGTATATACAGTACAGGTGACATGGTACCATTATTCTATAGGACACAGCCATATGTATATACGTACAGGTGATATACCATTATTCTATAGGACACAGCCATATGTATATACAGTACAGGTGACATGGTACCATTATTCTATAGGACACAGCCATATGTATATACAGTACAGGTGACATGGTACCATTATTCTATAGGACACAGCCATATGTATATACGGTACAGGTGATATACCATTATTCTATAGGACACAGCCATATGTATATACGGTACAGGTGATATACCATTATTCTATAGGACACAGCCATATGTATATACGGTACAGGTGACATGGTACCATTATTCTATAGGACACAGCCATATGTATATACGGTACAGGTGATACCATTATTCTATAGGACACAGCCATATGTATATACGGTACAGGTGATATACCATTATTCTATAGGACACAGCCATATGTATATACAGTACAGGTGACATGATACCATTATTCTATAGGACACAGCCATATGTATATACAGTACAGGTGATATACCATTATTCTATAGGACACAGCCATATGTATATACAGTACAGGTGACATGGTACCATTATTCTATAGGACACAGCCATATGTATATACGGTACAGGTGACATGGTACCATTATTCTATAGGACACAGCCATATGTATATACGGTACAGGTGACATGGTACCATTATTCTATAGGACACAGCCATATGTATATACTGTACAGGTGATATACCATTATTCTATAGGACACAGCCATATGTATATACGGTACAGGTGACATGGTACCATTATTCTATAGGACACAGCCATATGTATATACGTACAGGTGATATACCATTATTCTATAGGACACAGCCATATGTATATACAGTACAGGTGATATACCATTATTCTATAGGACACAGCCATATGTATATACGGTACAGGTGACATGGTACCATTATTCTATAGGACACAGCCATATGTATATACGGTACAGGTGACATGGTACCATTATTCTATAGGACACAGCCATATGTATATACGGTACAGGTGATATACCATTATTCTATAGGACACAGCCATATGTATATACGGTACAGGTGACATGATACCATTATTCTATAGGACACAGCCATATGTATATACAGTACAGGGGACATGGTACCATTATTCTATAGGACACAGCCATATGTATATACGGTACAGGTGACATGGTACCATTATTCTATAGGACACAGCCATATGTATATACGGTACAGGTGACATGGTACCATTATTCTATAGGACACAGCCATATGTATATACAGTACAGGTGACATGGTACCATTATTCTATAGGACACAGCCATATGTATATACGGTACAGGTGATACCATTATTCTATAGGACACAGCCATATGTATATACAGTACAGGTGACATGGTACCATTATTCTATAGGACACAGCCATATGTATATACGGTACAGGTGACATGTACCATTATTCTATAGGACACAGCCATATGTATATACGGTACAGGTGACATGATACCATTATTCTATAGGACACAGCCATATGTATATACAGTACAGGTGACATGGTACCATTATTCTATAGGACACAGCCATATGTATATACAGTACAGGTGACATGGTACCATTATTCTATAGGACACAGCCATATGTATATACAGTACAGGTGATACCATTATTCTATAGGACACAGCCATATGTATATACGGTACAGGTGACATGATACCATTATTCTATAGGACACAGCCATATGTATATACGGTACAGGTGACATGATACCATTATTCTATAGGACACAGCCATATGTATATACAGTACAGGTGACATGGTACCATTATTCTATAGGACACAGCCATATGTATATACGTACAGGTGATATACCATTATTCTATAGGACACAGCCATATGTATATACAGTACAGGTGACATGGTACCATTATTCTATAGGACACAGCCATATGTATATACAGTACAGGTGATATACCATTATTCTATAGGACACAGCCATATGTATATACAGTACAGGTGATACCATTATTCTATAGGACACAGCCATATGTATATACGGTACAGGTGACATGGTACCATTATTCTATAGGACACAGCCATATGTATATACAGTACAGGTGATATACCATTATTCTATAGGACACAGCCATATGTATATACAGTACAGGTGATACCATTATTCTATAGGACACAGCCATATGTATATACAGTACAGGTGACATGGTACCATTATTCTATAGGACACAGCCATATGTATATACGGTACAGGTGACATGGTACCATTATTCTATAGGACACAGCCATATGTATATACGGTACAGGTGACATGGTACCATTATTCTATAGGACACAGCCATATGTATATACAGTACAGGTGACATGATACCATTATTCTATAGGACACAGCCATATGTATATACAGTACAGGTGATACCATTATTCTATAGGACACAGCCATATGTATATACGTACAGGTGACATGGTACCATTATTCTATAGGACACAGCCATATGTATATACAGTACAGGTGACATACCATTATTCTATAGGACACAGCCATATGTATATACAGTACAGGTGACATGGTACCATTATTCTATAGGACACAGCCATATGTATATACGGTACAGGTGATATACCATTATTCTATAGGACACAGCCATATGTATATACGTACAGGTGACATGGTACCATTATTCTATAGGACACAGCCATATGTATATACGGTTCAGTTGATATACCATTATTCTATAGGACACAGCCATATGTATATACAGTACAGGTGATATACCATTATTCTATAGGACACAGCCATATGTATATACGGTACAGGTGACATGATACCATTATTCTATAGGACACAGCCATATGTATATACGGTACAGGTGACATGGTACCATTATTCTATAGGACACAGCCATATGTATATACGGTACAGGTGATATACCATTATTCTATAGGACACAGCCATATGTATATACAGTACAGGTGACATGATACCATTATTCTATAGGACACAGCCATATGTATATACAGTACAGGTGACATGGTACCATTATTCTATAGGACACAGCCATATGTATATACGGTACAGGTGACATGGTACCATTATTCTATAGGACACAGCCATATGTATATACAGTACAGGTGACATGATACCATTATTCTATAGGACACAGCCATATGTATATACAGTACAGGTGACATGGTACCATTATTCTATAGGACACAGCCATATGTATATACGGTACAGGTGATACCATTATTCTATAGGACACAGCCATATGTATATACAGTACAGGTGACATGGTACCATTATTCTATAGGACACAGCCATATGTATATACGGTACAGGTGACATGTACCATTATTCTATAGGACACAGCCATATGTATATACGGTACAGGTGACATGATACCATTATTCTATAGGACACAGCCATATGTATATACAGTACAGGTGACATGGTACCATTATTCTATAGGACACAGCCATATGTATATACAGTACAGGTGACATGGTACCATTATTCTATAGGACACAGCCATATGTATATACAGTACAGGTGATACCATTATTCTATAGGACACAGCCATATGTATATACGGTACAGGTGACATGGTACCATTATTCTATAGGACACAGCCATATGTATATACGGTACAGGTGACATGATACCATTATTCTATAGGACACAGCCATATGTATATACAGTACAGGTGACATGGTACCATTATTCTATAGGACACAGCCATATGTATATACGGTACAGGTGACATACCATTATTCTATAGGACACAGCCATATGTATATACAGTACAGGTGACATGATACCATTATTCTATAGGACACAGCCATATGTATATACAGTACAGGTGATACCATTATTCTATAGGACACAGCCATATGTATATACAGTACAGGTGATACCATTATTCTATAGGACACAGCCATATGTATATACGGTACAGGTGACATGGTACCATTATTCTATAGGACACAGCCATATGTATATACAGTACAGGTGAAATACCATTATTCTATAGGACACAGCCATATGTATATACAGTACAGGTGACATACCATTATTCTATAGGACACAGCCATATGTATATACAGTACAGGTGACATGGTACCATTATTCTATAGGACACAGCCATATGTATATACGGTACAGGTGACATGTACCATTATTCTATAGGACACAGCCATATGTATATACGGTACAGGTGACATGGTACCATTATTCTATAGGACACAGCCATATGTATATACAGTACAGGTGACATGATACCATTATTCTATAGGACACAGCCATATGTATATACAGTACAGGTGATACCATTATTCTATAGGACACAGCCATATGTATATACGTACAGGTGACATGGTACCATTATTCTATAGGACACAGCCATATGTATATACAGTACAGGTGACATGGTACCATTATTCTATAGGACACAGCCATATGTATATACAGTACAGGTGATACCATTATTCTATAGGACACAGCCATATGTATATACGGTACAGGTGATTACCATTATTCTATAGGACACAGCCATATGTATATACAGTACAGGTGACATGGTACCATTATTCTATAGGACACAGCCATATGTATATAAAGGTACAGGTGACATGGTACCATTATTCTATAGGACACAGCCATATGTATATACAGTACAGGTGATACCATTATTCTATAGGACACAGCCATATGTATATACGGTACAGGTGACATGGTACCATTATTCTATAGGACACAGCCATATGTATATACAGTACAGGTGATATACCATTATTCTATAGGACACAGCCATATGTATATACAGTACAGGTGACATGGTACCATTATTCTATAGGACACAGCCATATGTATATACAGTACAGGTGACATGGTACCATTATTCTATAGGACACAGCCATATGTATATACAGTACAGGTGATATACCATTATTCTATAGGACACAGCCATATGTATATACGGTACAGGTGACATGGTACCATTATTCTATAGGACACAGCCATATGTATATACAGTACAGGTGACATGGTACCATTATTCTATAGGACACAGCCATATGTATATACGGTACAGGTGACATGGTACCATTATTCTATAGGACACAGCCATATGTATATACAGTACAGGTGACATGGTACCATTATTCTATAGGACACAGCCATATGTATATACAGTACAGTGACATGGTACCATTATTCTATAGGACACAGCCATATGTATATACAGTACAGGTGATATACCATTATTCTATAGGACACAGCCATATGTATATACAGTACAGGTGATACCATTATTCTATAGGACACAGCCATATGTATATACAGTACAGGTGACATGGTACCATTATTCTATAGGACACAGCCATATGTATATACAGTACAGGTGACATGGTACCATTATTCTATAGGACACAGCCATATGTATATACGGTACAGGTGACATGGTACCATTATTCTATAGGACACAGCCATATGTATATACGTACAGGTGATATACCATTATTCTATAGGACACAGCCATATGTATATACAGTACAGGTGATACCATTATTCTATAGGACACAGCCATATGTATATACAGTACAGGTGACATGGTACCATTATTCTATAGGACACAGCCATATGTATATACGGTACAGGTGACATGGTACCATTATTCTATAGGACACAGCCATATGTATATACGGTACAGGTGACATGGTACCATTATTCTATAGGACACAGCCATATGTATATACGGTACAGGTGACATGGTACCATTATTCTATAGGACACAGCCATATGTATATACAGTACAGGTGATACCATTATTCTATAGGACACAGCCATATGTATATACAGTACAGGTGATATACCATTATTCTATAGACACAGCCATATGTATATACAGTACAGGTGACATGGTACCATTATTCTATAGGACACAGCCATATGTATATACGGTACAGGTGATATACCATTATTCTATAGGACACAGCCATATGTATATACGGTACAGGTGACATGGTACCATTATTCTATAGGACACAGCCATATGTATATACGGTACAGGTGACATGGTACCATTATTCTATAGGACACAGCCATATGTATATACAGTACAGGTGACATGGTACCATTATTCTATAGGACACAGCCATATGTATATACAGTACAGGTGACATGGTACCATTATTCTATAGGACACAGCCATATGTATATACAGTACAGGTGATACCATTATTCTATAGGACACAGCCATATGTATATACAGTACAGGTGACATGGTACCATTATTCTATAGGACACAGCCATATGTATATACGGTACAGGTGATACCATTATTCTATAGGACACAGCCATATGTATATACAGTACAGGTGATACCATTATTCTATAGGACACAGCCATATGTATATACAGTACAGGTGATACCATTATTCTATAGGACACAGCCATATGTATATACGGTACAGGTGACATGGTACCATTATTCTATAGGACACAGCCATATGTATATACAGTACAGGTGACATGGTACCATTATTCTATAGGACACAGCCATATGTATATACAGGACAGTACGGTGATATACCATTATTCTATAGGACACAGCCATATGTATATACGGTACAGGTGACATGGTACCATTATTCTATAGGACACAGCCATATGTATATACAGTACAGGTGACATGGTACCATTATTCTATAGGACACAGCCATATGTATATACTGTACAGGTGACATGATACCATTATTCTATAGGACACAGCCATATGTATATACAGTACAGGTGACATGATACCATTATTCTATAGGACACAGCCATATGTATATACGGTACAGGTGACATGGTACCATTATTCTATAGGACACAGCCATATGTATATACGGTACAGGTGACATGGTACCATTATTCTATAGGACACAGCCATATGTATATACAGTACAGGTGACATGGTACCATTATTCTATAGGACACAGCCATATGTATATACGGTACAGGTGATATACGAGGATTCTATAGGACACAGCCATATACACTATACGGTACAGGTGACATGATACCATTATTCTATAGGACACAGCCATATGTATATACAGTACAGGTGACATGGTACCATTATTCTATAGGACACAGCCATATGTATATACAGTACAGGTGACATGGTACCATTATTCTATAGGACACAGCCATATGTATATACAGTACAGGTGACATGGTACCATTATTCTATAGGACACAGCCATATGTATATACGGTACAGGTGACATGGTACCATTATTCTATAGGACACAGCCATATGTATATACAGTACAGGTGACATGATACCATTATTCTATAGGACACAGCCATATGTATATACAGTACAGGTGATATACCATTATTCTATAGGACACAGCCTATAGTATAGACGGTATGTACAGGTGACATGGTGCCCATATTTTCTATAGGCCACACCATATACACTATATGGTGTACAGGTGACATGGTACTGTCCCTGAGAAGTAAAGGAGACCTGGTACCTGCCCTGTTTGTTCAGGTAGGCTCACAGTGCTATGTGTCCCCGTTCTGAGTCTTACCGCTCTGTGTATACAACAGGGTATATGTAGAAGACAGATAAATTGCGTTGAGTTCCCGTAAATTGGAGGGAAGATGGATTCCTGTGGGCTCCAGACCCCCGAAACTGGTGCTGTCTAGAGTGGCACCCCATCCTGTGCCTGAGAGCATCCGATTAATGGTCATCAACGTGGCTCTGAAAATCAAAGCTCCATGATATACCTGCCTCCATCACATAGGCACTGTCTTGTTTGTGTAGACAGGAGTGTGTTGCCTCTAGATCCTCTAGTCTCCTATTCCACACTGCTAGTATTCTGACTGAAGATCCATATGCCATAAGTGCCCACGGAACGGCTTCGCTGCTGAGGTAAGTAGACCCAGGAATCTAATAATGTTGTTATGGTCACTGTTGGTCTGCCTGACCCGTTCCCCTCTTGGGAGATGACGAATAATCTCATTTGAACAGAGTCCTAATGAGAAAACGCCCAAAAAACCCTTGGTCCTGGTGGAACTAGGTCCGATTTCTCGTGGTGTGATGAGCCAATAGTCCGGTACGGGACGAATCTTTATTCCCTTCTATCGATAAGACCATAATGGAAGACACTACTTTGTGAAATATGGGGCGGAGTTTTCCGAAAAGGAAGAACCCTGAACTGTAAGTGTCTGTCTGTCCCTAGGAGCTGTATTGCGATCCTTAGGTATTTCATGTGACCCCCAGATCGACATGGAGATACGGCATCCGCAGATCTATGGATGCCCTGAAATCCTTTTCTTTTGGAGGACACGATTTTACTGATTTTATGTTCTCCATGCGAAATTTGGTTCCTTATTATAAATCTGTTTAGATACGCAGATCTATAATAGCCTCCACTTTCCGGATGGCTTGGGCACGAGAAAATACGGGAGAGTAACTCCCAGCCCGATCTGCGCCAGAGGAACGTCTTCTCTCGTCCTATGGAAAGTAGGAGGTGAAGATCTCTCTCTAGAATAGCCCTGCTTTGCGTTGCTACTTCCTTGATAGAAGAAACCTTGGGGAGGAAGAAGAGACTAAATGAAAGGAGCCTAACCATTGTGTATAATGTTTATGATCCATTGATCCTTTATTAGATTTTTCCCGGCTGGAGAAACAGGCTTAGTCTCCCTCTTACTGGGGATCATTTGGCGTCAGAAGTCTGTTTTTTTTTATATCCTTGTTCCGCTGTTTTGACGGATGTTCTTC